>NW_027478393.1:1657405-1669905 GCF_051014685.1 Ptiloglossa arizonensis
GGGACTCGATGTTCCTCAAGCCCCCGCCTAATCGCCTCCCAGGGTAGGGTGTTAAACGCATTGGCGATGTCCAAGGACACCGCCAATGCCACCCCACCCCGGGAGACCGCCGAGGCCGAGAGGGACCGGACGCGTCGAATCGCGTCGATCGTCGACCGGCCCTCCCGGAACCCGAACTGGCACTCCGCCAGCCCGGGCCCACCCCGCGACAGGTGCCCGACGATGCGGGCCGCCACGACTCTTTCTAGGAGCTTGCCCACATCGTCGAGCAGGCAAATCGGCCGGTACGCGGACGGAGAGTCCGCGGGCCTACCCTCTTTCCGGAGGAGGACCATTCGGGCCACCTTCCATGCGGAGGGGAATCGCCCGGCCTCCAGGCAGCGGTCGAATAGCTCCCGGAGGCCGTCACCCAGGACGTCCGCGGCCAAGACCAAGACTCGGCCGGGCACTCCCGAAGGACCCGGGGCAGTATCCTTCGCCCCGAGTCTTCGGATGGCCGCGGCTAGCTCCCCAGCCGAGACCCCCAGCTCCGCGGACCAGGTGGTCGGGTCCGCAGAGGGACGTGGCCCGCTCTCCCCCACTATCGGGAAGAGCGTGTCGACCACGTCCCTCAAGAGCTGGGGGTCGAGACCCTCGGTGATCGGGGGGGCCCATGGCCGGAGTTTATGCAGAACTATCCGGTATGGGCGCCCCCATGGATCCCGCTCGAGGGTCTCGAGGAGCTCCTTCCAGCTCTGGGCCTTGGCCCGTTTGATGGCGACCTGCAGAGCCCTCTTTCCCGCGCGATAGGACTCGTACAGTTCCGCCGCCCTAGCCCGCGCGCCGTCGTCGCCGTTCCGTCCGGCCCGACGACGCGCGCGGGTGTACTGGCGTCGGGCCCGGACGCATGCTGTCCGCAATTCCCCGATTTCGCCCGACCACCAGTACACCGCCCGACGAGGAGACCGCGGCCCGGCCCGGGGCATCGCCGCGTCGCAAATGCGCGCGACGGCGCTCCCGAGCCGAGCCACGGCCTCCTCCAGGTCGGGCAGCCTGGTCTCCCGTCGAGGCCAGGTTTCGGCTAGAGCGGCTGCCACCAGGACGTCCTTGTCAAGGCGCCGAAGCGCCCATCTGCGTGGTGGTGGTGGGGCGCTACCCGCTCCCGGGCGGAGGTGTCGGTGCGGGGCCGCGGCGGCCTCGGGGGAGGTCAAGACCACGCGGATATACCGGTGGTCCGATAATGTCTCCTCCCCCACCACCACGTCCCACCCGGACACCATACGCGCGGCGCCGGGGGATCCAAACGTCAAATCCACTATGGACCCTCCCCCGCGCCGCACGCACGTCAGCTCCGACCCCCGGTTAATCAACCGGAGGTCGAAGCCCGCCGCCCAGTCGCCCAGAGCCTCGCCCCTCCGATTGGTCCTGGGGGACCCCCATGCCACAGACCAGGCATTGAAGTCCCCCAGGACCAGCACCGGCCGGGGCGCAATCCTTGTGAGGCACGCCCCCACCCCGGCCAAGTACTGCTCGAAGGCAGCAAGGCCGCAGTTGGGCGAAACGTAGCACCCCACCACGGCGACTCCCCCCCACTGGACGGCGACGAATCCCGCCCCGTTCTCCAGTAAGGAGAACGGAGGGGACCCGTCACCGCCCTGCCACACAGCCGCCACCAAGCCGCCCGCATCCCCCATCCAATGCGGATGGTCGGGGACGCGGTACGGCTCGGCGGCGACTGCCAGACCACCCCCCCACTCCGCCAGCGTCTGACACATCAGGTCCTGCGCTGCACGGCAGTGGTTGAGGTTGGCCTGCAGGAGGAGGCGGGGAGCCATTATTTGATGGCCTCCTCACCGCCTCCTGGTGGCACCTCCGTGAGGACGGCGGCGGGGCCGATGTCCACCTCCATCGCAGACACCAACGCCGTCGCCGCCTCCGACCTCTTCCTTGCGGCCGTCGCGTCGGTCGCGGCCAGGTCCGCGGGCGCCGCGGCGCTCGCAGCTGGGGCCGCTCTCACCGGCGCCGGGAGCGGCCCCGGCGCCCCCCTCCTCTGCCCTCGTCGGGATGGGGGGGTACATTGCTTCCCCCCCATTCGGTGCGCGGCGGGTCTCCCCATGTCCGCACACAGCGGGCACTTGGGGGCCGCCGCGCAGTGGCTCGCGCGGTGGCCTTCGGCACCGCTGCGGTCCACCGCGGAGGTGCACCGCTGCCTGACATGGCCCGTCTCCAGGCAGCGGTAGCACTGGAGTGGGCGTTGGGCGAGGACCTCGATCCTCGCCGACACCCACCCCACCACGATCCTCCCGACTGCTTCTAACTTCCGGGCAGCCGGAAGAGGGCACCGTGCCCACACCGCTCCCAGGCCGGAGGAGGACCGCCGGACCTCCCCGGTCCGGATGTCCCCCTCAGAGCAGCCACCGGCCTGGGCCAGCGCCCTGGCCACCTCCTCCCGGGTGACCGAGTCGTCCAGCCCACAAACGCGCAGCTCCGCGCTCTTTGTGGGCCGGGCGACCCTGACACCCCGGGGTGCCAAGGCCTCGCCCAGCTTTTCGGCCAGTCGGTCCGCCCTGGCTGCGTTGTCGGGGCCGCTCACGCGCAGCATCAGCGCCCCCGTCACCGCCCATCTCGGGCGGACCGACTCGATGGCGAGTGCGGCCAAGGATATCTTTTCCTTGGCCGCCGCCATCACCTCCCCGTAGGAGACGCCCCCCCCCCCTCCGGGACGGTCAGCATGACTGCTGCCGTTGAAGGGGGGCGTCCCAGACGGGGCTTCGCCCTCCCCGCCTTTCCGTCCCTCTTCGGGGCAACCGGCGGGGGAGGCGGCGGCACCCGGGCCGCCCTCCTCGCCGTCCTTCCCGCCCTTCGGCCAAGGACCTCGGTCCACAAGGGACCGGATGGGGGCGGCGGCGGAGGCATTTGTGCCCCCGCCGTCTCCCCCACCACGGCACCCTTGCCCTTCGTCTTTGCCGCAGGGCCCGGAACCGCTATGGTCCCCCCCTGCGGTCCCCCGCCCCTCGGTTGTTTCCCGGGCCCGGTCCTCCGTCCCGCCGGCGCTCCGTCCTTGGGGCGAAGCGCCGCCCGTATTTCCCCCCGGATGACGGCCATCATGGCCGCCATCTTGGCGTCCATGAGGAGCTCGATGCTCCTCGTGGACGCCGCTGGCGTGGGGGGAGCTCCCGCTTTCCCTCCCCCACACGTGCATACGCCCGTCGGCCCCGGATGAGGGCGCCTCCTAAGGGCGTCCGATTCCCTCCGCAAGCAGGCCAGCTCGTCCTGCAGCGTCTCCACACGCTGCCTTAGCTGGGCGTTCGTGCACTCCAAGGCAGCTGGTACACGGCGTCCCAGCTCCTGGAGAGCCCTCCGCGCCTCCGTCGCGGCCTGGCCAACCGACCTCGCGGAGGCTGTAGTCAGCCCTCGCGAGGTGGTGGCCACCTTCTCAATAGACCTCAGGGACGAGGCAATACGGGCCGATACATGGGCCGTATCCTCGTCCCTGAGGTCCTCCTCCCCGTCGGTCACCGTGAGCAACGGTGGAGCAGCGGACGTGGACGGATCTTCCTCCGTCCTCCGCCCCTCCACCATCCTGCGCCTCTTTACGCCCGCGGCGCTGGTCGCGGACGCCAGGGACGAGACCGACGCCGTCTCGTCCCCCTCCTCGAACGGCGCCGGGTGGGGCACGAGTGCCCCCTCCGTCGCCACCCCTCGCGCCACGCGCACCGTCCCCCCTCCCCCTTTTTTTTTTTTGAGTTTGTTTTATCCATTTTGGATCCCACGAGTAGGTCGGAACGTAAGTCGACCCGGGCAGAGCCGCCATACCCGGGCAGGCCTAAATACTCCGGGGGGTCGGCAGGTACCCCGGAGTTGGCCGCTTGGGATTGGGGCCTCCCCCCCAACCACGCATCCCATCACCGCGCACCGCAGCTTAGGATTGGAGGGCAATTTATAGAGTTACCATCCTCGCGGCCCGGGCGGTAAAGCCAAGGCCCCCGTCCCTCCTGCCGTCACGTACCACTGTCAAAGCCAAAAGAGGAATTGGGAGTGGGTCGTTGCGACGACCAACAGGAGTCTTACGGTGTGGTTTGGCATCGGGCACCTCGGGTTTGCCAGTCCCGTACTGTAGCAAAAAGCTACAGCCCCTGAGGGAACGCCGCTGGGACTTTGAAACTTTCGGCACGTATCGAACAGTTCTTCTCTATTATCTCGAGAACGGACACGACGACCGTACACTTTGAGCACACAGCAGCGTGTTTTAGCATGCCAGCTACACGGTGGTGTGCCTAACGTGTGGATAGCTCGAGATTTTCTTTCCGGACCGATGTGACCGGGAAGCATCACGCCGCTGGGACTTTTTTTTTTTTTTTTTTTTTTTTTTTTTTTAACGTGGGGGAAATCTTCGAAAGACCCCCCCGCCGCCTGGGGAGGGGCGGGGGGAGTGTGGGATTCCCCGCGCCCGGAGGAAACCCATCGGGCGCGGGACCTACCCACTAAAACCCACCACGGTGGCCATCCTCGCACTATGCAGGGGGAGCACCTGGGACCGAAGACATCATAACATCAGGTGCTCCCCCGTGCAGGGCTCTCGCGCCCGTGTCCTCCCGTTCCAGGGAAGGGAGGGGGTACTTCACCCTCCCTTCCCTGTTTTCTCCTCGGCGCTCTGGCGCCCGACGTCGGAGCAGGGCCACACTGCTCCGACGTCCCACTCCCGGGGGCCGCCCGAGGGCGGCCGCGAGTCCCACACTCGCGACCGCCCACGGCCCCCATAGCCGCGCCGGAGGCACGGCCCTGGGACCGTGCCGTCGGCGCGGCCGCACCCGGCCGTACGCTCCCGAGGGCGGCTCTGGCCTCTCCGCCCTCGAGAGCGTCGCCGTCCCTTACTCTTCCCACCCTTCACACGACGGGCGGTGGCACGAGCCTCAAGGGCTACGCACCCCCGCCCGCCGCTCTCAGGGTGGCCTCCCCGGCCCTTCCGGAGGCCCACCCGCCCCCGGCCTCGGACGGGGCCTCGCTCGCGGACGCCCGCTCTCGCGAATGCGGCTCGCGGCCTCCTTCTGCGAGATTACCTCCTCGCAGAAGGAGGACACGGCCCGCCACTTCGTCTCGCTGCCGAGCATGGCCTGTACCACGCCCGGCAGCGATAGGTCCGCCCCAATCACGGCCGTGAGGACACGGCGCTCCACCCCCCAGGCCGGACACACCTCGAGGGTGTGTTGCGCCGTGTCCTCGTCCGCTGGACAGTGCCAGCAGCGCGCCGCCTCCTCCACACCGATCCGGCACAGGTACTGTCCGAAGCATCCGTGCCCGGACAGCACCTGCACCAACCGGTAGGTGAGTGAGCCGAAGCGCCTACCCAGCCACTCAAACAGGACCGGCCGGATAGCCCGGACAGTCCTCTGGCCGAACAACGGCTCGGCCAGCCGCTGCTGCCAAAGCTGCAGCATGGACTCCCGGGCCTGGCGCCTGAGGGCCTCCACCTCGCATCCCGCCAGGACCACCCCATCCTCGCGGGCGCGCATGCGGCCCTCGTAGAAAGCCGCATGCGCGCCCGCGATCAAGTCCGCCGGGGGTAGCCCTGACAGGACGCTCGCCGCCTCATACGAAACGGTCCGGTACCCCCGGGCGATCCGCAATGCAAGCCGCCTTTGAACCCGGCGCAGCAATACCTTGCTGCGCCGGGAGGCGGCCAGGTCGCCCGCCCAAACGGGGGCCCCGTATAGGGCCACCGAGTGGACCATTCCCGCGTAGAGGCGGCGAACCCGGTCACTCGGGCCCCGCAGGTTGGGGAGGATACGGCCCAAAGCGCCAACTATCCCCTCCAACCGCGGGGCCAGGGCCCGGAAATGACCCTCGAAGCGCCAGTGGCTGTCGAGGCGAAGTCCCAGATATTTCATCTGAGACCTCACCTCGACGTCTGTCTCACCCACCCGGATCAGGGGGGGAGGCGGCTCTCCCCGGGGTCTATACATCCCGAGTACCTCGGTTTTGTGGAGAGCCACCTCCAAACCGATCCCCCTGATCCGGGAGACGACGCGCCGGGCACCGTCCTCGGCGGCCCGAACAGCCCCCCTCCAGTCCCCCCCGACGGCCAGCAACAAGGTGTCGTCCGCGTAACACGTCAGACTGACGCCGTCGGGGAGGTCTTCGGCCCGCAGGACGGTGTCGTACCCGAGGTTCCACAGCAGGGGTCCTAACACCGACCCCTGCGGAACCCCGGAGTACACCGCTCTCCTCTCCGTCCCGCACCGGCCCGGATACTCGATCCACCTGTCGCGGAGGTAGTCCTCGACGACTGCCCTAAGGTAGGCGGGGACTCGATGTTCCTCAAGCCCCCGCCTAATCGCCTCCCAGGGTAGGGTGTTAAACGCATTGGCGATGTCCAAGGACACCGCCAATGCCACCCCACCCCGGGAGACCGCCGAGGCCGAGAGGGACCGGACGCGTCGAATCGCGTCGATCGTCGACCGGCCCTCCCGGAACCCGAACTGGCACTCCGCCAGCCCGGGCCCACCCCGCGACAGGTGCCCGACGATGCGGGCCGCCACGACTCTTTCCAGGAGCTTGCCCACATCGTCGAGCAGGCAAATCGGCCGGTACGCGGACGGAGAGTCCGCGGGCCTACCCTCTTTCCGGAGGAGGACCATTCGGGCCACCTTCCATGCGGAGGGGAATCGCCCGGCCTCCAGGCAGCGGTCGAATAGCTCCCGGAGGCCGTCACCCAGGACGTCCGCGGCCAAGACCAAGACTCGGCCGGGCACTCCCGAAGGACCCGGGGCAGTATCCTTCGCCCCGAGTCTTCGGATGGCCGCGGCTAGCTCCCCAGCCGAGACCCCCAGCTCCGCGGACCAGGTGGTCGGGTCCGCAGAGGGACGTGGCCCGCTCTCCCCCACGATCGGGAAGAGCGTGTCGACCACGTCCCTCAAGAGCTGGGGGTCGAGACCCTCGGTGATCGGGGGCGCCCATGGCCGGAGTTTATTCAGAACTATCCGGTATGGGCGCCCCCATGGATCCCGCTCGAGGGTCTCGAGGAGCTCCTTCCAGCTCTGGGCCTTGGCCCGTTTGATGGCGACCTGCAGAGCCCTCTTTCCCGCGCGATAGGACTCGTACAGTTCCGCCGCCCTAGCCCGCGCGCCGTCGTCGCCGTTCCGTCCGGCCCGACGACGCGCGCGGGTGTACTGGCGTCGGGCCCGGACGCATGCTTTCCGCAATTCCCCGATTTCGCCCGACCACCAGTACACCGCCCGACGAGGAGACCGCGGCCCGGCCCGGGGCATCGCCGCGTCGCAAATGCGCGCGATGGCGCTCCCGAGCCGAGCCACGGCCCCCTCCAGGTCGGGCAGCCTGGTCTCCCGTCGAGGCCAGGTTTCGGCCAGAGCGGCCGCCACCAGGACGTCCTTGTCAAGGCGCCGAAGCGCCCATCTGCGTGGTGGTGGTGGGGCGCTACCCGCTCCCGGGCGGAGGCGTCGGTGCGGGGCCGCGGCGGCCTCGGGGGAGGTCAAGACCACGCGGATATACCGGTGGTCCGATAATGTCTCCTCCCCCACCACCACGTCCCACCCGGACACCATACGCGCGGCGCCGGGGGATCCAAACGTCAAATCCACTATGGACCCTCCCCCGCGCCGCACGCACGTCAGCTCCGACCCCCGGTTAATCAACCGGAGGTCGAAGCCCGCCGCCCAGTCGCCCAGAGCCTCGCCCCTCCGATTGGTCCTGGGGGACCCCCATGCCACAGACCAGGCATTGAAGTCCCCCAGGACCAGCACCGGCCGGGGCGCAATCCTTGTGAGGCACGCCCCCACCCCGGCCAGGTACTGCTCGAAGGCAGCAAGGCCGCAGTTGGGCGAAACGTAGCACCCCACCACGGCGACTCCCCCCCACTGGACGGCGACGAATCCCGCCCCGTTCTCCAGTAAGGAGAACGGAGGGGACCCGTCACCGCCCTGCCACACAGCCGCCACCAAGCCGCCCGCATCCCCCATCCAATGCGGATGGTCGGGGACGCGGTACGGCTCGGCGGCGACTGCCAGACCACCCCCCCACTCCGCCAGCGTCTGACACATCAGGTCCTGCGCTGCACGGCAGTGGTTGAGGTTGGCCTGCAGGAGGAGGCGGGGAGCCATTATTTGATGGCCTCCTCACCGCCTCCTGGTGGCACCTCCGTGAGGACGGCGGCGGGGCCGATGTCCACCTCCATCGCGGACACCAACGCCGTCGCCGCCTCCGACCTCTTCCTTGCGGCCGTCGCGTCGGTCGCGGCCAGGTCCGCGGGCGCCGCGGCGCTCGCAGCTGGGGCCGCTCTCACCGGCGCCGGGAGCGGCCCCGGCGCCCCCCTCCTCTGCCCTCGTCGGGATGGGGGGGTACACTGCTTCCCCCCCATTCGGTGCGCGGCTGGTCTCCCCATGTCCGCACACAGCGGGCACTTGGGGGCCGCCGCGCAGTGGCTCGCGCGGTGGCCTTCGGCACCGCAGCGGTAACAAGTACCGCTGCGGTCCACCGCGGAGGTGCACCGCTGCCTGACATGGCCCGTCTCCAGACAGCGGTAGCACTGGAGTGGGCGTTGGGCGAGGACCTCGATCCTCGCCGACACCCACCCCACCACGATCCTCCCGACTGCTTCTAACTTCCGGGCAGCCGGAAGAGGGCACCGTGCCCACACCGCTCCCAGGCCGGTGGAGGACCGCCGGACCTCCCCGGTCCGGATGTCCCCCTCAGAGCAGCCACCGGCCTGGGCCAGCGCCCTGGCCACCTCCTCCCGGGTGACCGAGTCGTCCAGCCCACAAACGCGCAGCTCCGCGCTCTTTGTGGGCCGGGCGACCCTGACACCCCGGGGTGCCAAGGCCTCGCCCAGCTTTTCGGCCAGTGGGTCCGCCCTGGCTGCGTTGTCGGGGCCGCTCACGCGCAGCATGAGCGCCCCCGTCACCGCCCATCTCGGGCGGACCGACTCGATGGCGAGTGCGGCCAAGGATATCTTTTCCTTGGCCGCTGCCATCACCTCCCCGTAGGAGACGCCCCCCCCCCCTCCGGGACGGTCAGCATGACTGCTGCCGTTGAAGGGGGGCGTCCCAGACGGGGCTTCGCCCTCCCCGCCTTTCCGTCCCTCTTCGGTGCAACCGGCGGGGGAGGCGGCGGCACCCGGGCCGCCCTCCTCGCCGTCCTTCCCGCCCTTCGGCCCAGGACCTCGGTCCACAAGGGACCGGATGGGGGCGGCGGCGGAGGCATTTGTGCCCCCGCCGTCGCCCCCACCACGGCACCCTTGCCCTTCGTCTTTGCCGCAGGGCCCGGAACCGCGATGGTCCCCCCCTGCGGTCCCCCGCCCCCCGGTTGTTTCCCGGGCCCGGTCCTCGGTCCCGCCGGCGCTCCGCCCTTGGGGCGAAGCGCCGCCCGGATTTCGCCGCGGATGACGGCCATCATGGCCGCCATCTTGGCGTCCATGAGGAGCTCGATGCTCCTCATGGACGTCGCTGGTGTGGGGGGAGCTCCCGCCTTCCCCCTCCCACACGTGCAGTCGCCCGTCGGCCCCGGATGAGGGCGCCTCCTAAGGGCGTCCGTCTCCCTCCGCGAGCACGCAAGCTCGTCTTTCAGAGCCTCCACACGCTGCCTCAATTGGGCGTTCGTGTACTCCAAGGCAGCTGGGACACGTCGTCCCAGCTCCTGGAGAGCCCTCCGCGCCTCCGTCGCGGCCTGGCCAACCGACCTCGCGGAGGCTGTAGTCAGCCCCCGCGAGGTGGTGGCCACCTTCTCAATAGACCTCAGGGACGAGGCAATACGGGCCGATACATGGGCCGTATCCTCGTCCCTGAGGTCCTCCTCCCCGTCGCTCACCGTGAGCAACGGTGGAGCAGCGGACGTGGACGGAGCTTCCTCCGTCCTCCGCCCCTCCACCGTCCTGCGCCTCTTTACGCCCGCGGCGCTGGTCGCGGACGCCAGGGACGAGACCGACGCCGTCTCGTCCCCCTCCTCGAACGGCGCCGGGTGGGGCACGAGTGCCCCCTCCGTCGCCACACTTCGCGCCACACGCTCCGACCCCCCTCCCCCTTTTTTCTTTTTTGGAATATTACTCATTCTGTTCCCACGCGTAGGTCGGAAAGTAAGTCGACCCGGGCAGAGCCGCCATACCCGGGCAGGCCTAAATACTCCGGGGGGTCGGCAGGTACCCCGGAGTTGGCCGCTTGGGATTGGGGCCTCCCCCCCAACCACGCATCCCATCACCGCGCACCGTAGCTTAGGATTGGAGGGCAATTTATAGAGTTACCATCCTCGCGGCCCGGGCGGTAAAGCCAAGGCCCCCGTCCCTCCTGCCGTCACGTACCACTCTCAAAGCCAAAAGAGGAATTGGGAGTGGGTCGTTGCGACGACCAACAGGAGTCTTACGGTGTGGTTTGGCATCGGGCACCTCGGGTTTGCCAGTCCCGTACTGTAGCAACAAGCTACAGCCCCTGAGGGAACGCCGCTGGGACTTTGAAACTTTCGGCACGTATCGAACAGTTCTTCTCTATTATCTCGAGAACGGACACGACGACCGTACACTTTGAGCACACAGCAGCGTGTTTTAGCATGCCAGCTACACGGTGGTGTGCCTAAAGTGTGGATAGCTCGAAATTTTCGTTCCGGACCGATGTGACCGGGAAGCAACACGCCGCTGGGACTTTGAAACTTTCGGCACGTATCGAACAGTTCTTCTCTATTATCTCGAGAACGGACACGACGACCGTACACTTTGAGCACACAGCAGCGTGTTTTAGCATGCCAGCTACACGGTGGTGTGCCTAACGTGTGGATAGCTCGAGATTTTCGTTCCGGACCGATGTGACCGGGAAGCATCACGCCGCTGGGACTTTGAAACTTTCGGCACGTATCGAACAGTTCTTCTCTATTATCTCGAGAACGGACACGACGACCGTACACTTTGAGCACACAGCAGCGTGTTTTAGCATGCCAGCTACACGGTGGTGTGCCTAACGTGTGGATAGCTCGAGATTTTCGTTCCGGACCGATGTGACCGGGAAGCATCACGCCGCTGGGACTTTGAAACTTTCGGCACGTATCGAACAGTTCTTCTCTATTATCTCGAGAACGGACACGACGACCGTACACTTTGAGCACACAGCAGCGTGTTTTAGCATGCCAGCTACACGGTGGTGTGCCTAACGTGTGGATAGCTCGAGATTTTCGTTCCGGACCGATGTGACCGGGAAGCATCACGCCGCTGGGACTTTGAAACTTTCGGCACGTATCGAACAGTTCTTCTCTATTATCTCGAGAACGGACACGACGACCGTACACTTTGAGCACACAGCAGCGTGTTTTAGCATGCCAGCTACACGGTGGTGTGCCTAACGTGTGGATAGCTCGAGATTTTCGTTCCGGACCGATGTGACCGGGAAGCAACACGCCGCTGGGACTTTGAAACTTTCGGCACGTATCGAACAGTTCTTCTCTATTATCTCGAGAACGGACACGACGACCGTACACTTTGAGCACACAGCAGCGTGTTTTAGCATGCCAGCTACACGGTGGTGTGCCTAACGTGTGGATAGCTCGAGATTTTCTTTCCGGACCGATGTGACCGGGAAGCATCACGCCGCTGGGACTTTGAAACTTTCGGCACGTATCGAACAGTTCTTCTCTATTATCTCGAGAACGGACACGACGACCGTACACTTTGAGCACACAGCAGCGTGTTTTAGCATGCCAGCTACACGGTGGTGTGCCTAACGTGTGGATAGCTCGAAATTTTCGTTCCGGACCGATGTGACCGGGAGGCAATACGGCCCTGAAATTATTAAATATTTGTATTTATTCGTCCTGTGGTATGCTACTAACATATATGTTTCATTTATTCTTTGTTCGATTGGTCGTAGTGCGCTGTATCGTGATTTGTTCGGAATGTGGTTTTCCGTCTAAGTTCCAGCGGGTCGCCCGGGCGGTCTGTCGTTGCGGCGGTTTTCCCCCGTAAGCGCGCGTGCTGTGGACCGTGCGTCGCCGGCGTCCCGGCCGGCCGTTCGGTACCTATAAGAGACCGAACGGTACGGGCGGCCGGTCGAGGCAGCGTCGGGCGCTTGGCTATTCTTCGACCTCGGTCGAGAAGCAGTCATCGCTCCTTGAGATTTTCTCAACTGTTTTCGCACCGTGTTTCGTTCCGCTACTATTTCTCTATACAGCAGTGCCACGAGTCGGTGTCTTTGACCGAATGGCTCTTATGTGGTATACGCGTCAAAGCGACGCTGATAGACTTTTATACACGAACGTGTATAATCGTACTTTACTATGCATCAACTCTTACAGTCCGAGCGATTGTATAAATTGTTTTAAACTAAAATTGTCGGCTCCTCTCCGTCGAGAGAGGGCATTTGGGACGACACGAGCAAAGATTGAAATACGGGTGTCTGAGATCGATGAAACCGGCGTTCGTACGTACTTTCTCGATATGAATAGTAACGATAGGCGCTTTCTCGAAAAGACCGGCATGACACTTGTCCGCGCTTTCTCGACCATGCGTCGATGATGCCCAGCGTGTAGTATCC
>NW_027478393.1:1672405-1674905 GCF_051014685.1 Ptiloglossa arizonensis
CCGTTGGCGTGAAAGCGTAGAGAGCCCTGCAGCCAAAGATTCTCTCGACAAACGGGATGATAACGGTAGGTGGACGCTTGCGCGAGGTGCGGTAGTCGTCGGTCTCTCTATCTATCCGAGGAGGAAAAATAAAAAAGAAATACGTCCATTACTTTGTCTATTCAACAACCCAACAGCGAGGTGTTGATACGCACAAAATAAATAAATAAAGAGAAACGTCCATTACTTTGTGCAAGATATATAATAATTCGAGGGTAGTTCCCGAGAATAATAATAATGAAACGAG
The DNA here is from genome assembly GCF_051014685.1 of Ptiloglossa arizonensis. NCBI lineage: Eukaryota > Metazoa > Arthropoda > Insecta > Hymenoptera > Colletidae > Ptiloglossa > Ptiloglossa arizonensis. The sequence continues at coordinate 1,672,692 of NW_027478393.1, forward strand.
AACGATTGAACGGAAAAAAGAAAGAGAGATCGGTCGTTGCACGACTATTTGTCACCCGCCGTCTATTCTTCCGTGAAGCCTCGGTCGTGAAGAAAGATGCTGACTGCACGTGTGCTCGCTCGTCGAAGCCAGGCTCGAGTAAAAGCGCCCGAGAGTATAACCGAGGAGGAACGAGACGCCGTCGGACTTTGTTCCGCAACGTTCTTTGCGTTTTCTCTCGCATCCCGCTTTCTCCTGACTTTCGTCGATTTCTAACGAAACGTCCTGCTGATTGGAACCTCTGCACGAGGACCCCGGGTAACCACTGACGATCGCGTCGATGTGCGTCCGAAGACTTCGGGAGGACCGGCTGTGAAGCTCGGATAGCGAGTCGGACACCCATGCACCGCGTCGAATGCGGTTTGAAGTTGGGACGAAAGACCGATTCGAGCCGGCTGCGAGTCCTTTTTCGAATCTGGACGCTCCCACGTGCGTTCGTCAGCTCAATCGGTGAGGACTGTGGTTCCTTTGATCGGGATTATCCCCGCGGTTCCACATCCCACGATTCATGATGGTTTTTCAATGTACTTTGCACCCGGCCGTCGAATGATTCGCGTTCATGTGCGCGAACTTTCGACGTGTTCCGTCAGTCGGGACTTTGTGTCGTCAATTTGGCGACGCCCAAGCCTCCTTCTTTCTACGTTTGGTCGGAGGCGCGGGCATCGATTTTCAAAACTAGAACCAAAGAGAATTTAAACGCAAAATTGCATAACGATTACCCTGAACGGTGGATCACTTGGCTCGTGGATCGATGAAGAACGCAGCTAATTGCGTGTCAACGTGTGAACTGCAGGACACATGAACATCGACATTTCGAACGCACATTGCGGTCCACGGATAAAATTCCTGGACCACGCCTGGCTGAGGGTCGTTCACATAACCTAATACTGCTTGCGTTGCTATCCAATCCCCGCCGTCGTTTCCGGAGAGAATGGAAACGTTTCAGAGTCGGGTGTGTACGGAGATGCTTACGTACGAGCGAAAGAGGGGCAGTTCGTTGGCGATTGTCGCGGACGTGCGAAAATAACGATTTGCCTGCGCGTCTCCATATGTAATCGTTCGAACTCGCGAGAGTGTTGCGGCGTCGCGCGTCGACTTAATACGACCGCCCGTGAACACCGCTCCCTACGATTACTTTGAAGTTTGCGCGCGCATATATTCGTCTTTCGCCCGAATCGAATTTTGCCGCGCTCCCAACGTTGCCTGAAATGATTTTTACGTCGAGAAAGGAACACGAATCGAGAGACTAATAGAGGACAAAAATGAATCACCCCACCACGTGAAATGTGGCATTTGTTAATAGTCGTCGTTCGCACAGCCCCAGGGATTTGTCGGCCAGCGGGGGTCGTCGTTGCCCGCGATGTCACATCAAATTTACCGCGACCACTATCGAGGGAGGTCTTTATCTTCGAACGTTGAAGACTTCGGCCACGTTCGTCGAATCGAATTTTTGACCCGTCGATGTGGTTCGTTTGGTAAGAGATATGCTCGTGCGTGCAAACGTTTCTGAACCTTCGGTGCTGTACTTAAAATCCTCTTTGGAGCGGCTCGAACGCAACGACAAACTTTGCCACAATGAAGGGAAACTGCTGAAGGGAAAGCGAGAGGTTGGTCACCCCATGTCTCTGTTGTCGATCGTGAGACCGCGCGTATAACCGGTCGTCCAGTCCACGACAACTTTTTCGAATTCATCTCGGACTTGCTAACACCGGGTTCTCTTATCCTCCTCCTCCTTCTCTTCGTTCTGCTCTGGAGAATAGGAGTCAGATCGAGAGTGAGCGAGAGAGGGGAAGAATAAGTAGAATCGAAGTCGACGCGTGTTAGTAGTATTCCTTTAGTATGTTTTACTGGAAAAGCAACGGACGGACGTTAAAATTTCAACCGGTTAAACGTCTAGCGAGCGTTTCGCATCGAATTTCAGTTAGAGAGACACTTTGGCGAGGTGCTTGAAAATCTCTCCTTGTCACCGAGAAAACAGCAGGCTTCCTTTTCTTCGGTTCAACGCGAAGAACTCTCTCAATCGACAGAACCATGTAAGCGTCACCGATGGGATTTTGCGTCGGGCGACGCCGTACGTGTGGGAATGCGGTGAAAAGAAAAGAATCTGCGTGAGAGATAGGGAGAAAATGCTCGTCGAGCGCGTTACTGAGGGAAGGAATAAGACCTCTCGTTCGC
>NW_027478393.1:1677405-1702405 GCF_051014685.1 Ptiloglossa arizonensis
CCGGTTCGTACCCATATCCGCAGCAGGTCTCCAAGGTAAAGAGCCTCTAGTCGATAGATTAATGTAGGTAAGGGAAGTCGGCAAATTGGATCCGTAACTTCGGAATAAGGATTGGCTCTGAGGAGCGGGGCGTGTCGGGCTTGGTCGAGAAGTGAGTCTGGCTGACGTGCCGGGCCTGGGCGAGGTGAACGGTATCATTACTGTTACCGGGATCCGATCTCGGTCCCGTGCCTTGGCCTCTCACGGATCTTCCTTGCTGCGGAGCTTCTGTGGCGTTTGACGTCGCGGTCGTTTCTTCGGCCGTCATTCAACACTCAGCTCAGAACTGGCACGGACTAGGGGAATCCGACTGTCTAATTAAAACAAAGCATTGCGATGGCCCCCAAGAGTGTTGACGCAATGTGATTTCTGCCCAGTGCTCTGAATGTCAACGTGAAGAAATTCAAAAAAGCGCGGGTAAACGGCGGGAGTAACTATGACTCTCTTAAGGCAGGGGCAGTGACGGTGCACACTGTATGGGGAGCGGCGACCCCACCTTCCCGAGCTAGGAGACAAGGCGGTTTGGCGGCCGCTGGACCAGGCTCCATTCGAGGTGGTAGTTTGGAGAGAGGGGCTTGGACCCCAGTCTGGTTAATAGGTACGTAGTGCCATTAATCTGGAGGCCTGAAGGTCCTCCGGATCAATAAACAGGAGGGAGGTCAGGCGGCCGTCGGGTCGCCAGGTCTCCTTGGTATGTGCACTTATGACTTGGCATATCTAATGGCTATGAATTGGAAACGATGGGAACTGATGTAACAGGAAAAAAATTCTTTTATTTTTCCATATTGAGTGACGATGATGCAGCCTCGGACGCAGGAGCTCCCGGCCCTGGAGCTTCTGTGGCGGACATGTCCGCTATGGACCGGAGGGCCAATGATGACAACCCTGGCTTGACAACGGACAACGAGATCTGGCAGTGTGTGGACCTCCCTTTGGGCGGGCAGATCGAGTGTGTTGCGTGCAGCCTTTCGGGCCGTGGCGGGTTGTTCCTGCAGGCGTCGCAGTTCCGGGATCATGTGGAAGAACAGCACCCTGCAGTATTGATCAAATGGAGGTGCGCCACATGTGGTAAGGAGTTTCCGAAACTCCACGCATGTAGGTGTCACCTCCCAAAGTGTAAAGGGTTAACCCGGACTAACGAGGGTGAAGGGGTGATATGCGATGCCTGTGGGGAGCGATTTGCCACCAAGCGAGGTTTGTCTATGCACGAACGGCATAGGCACCCGGAGATAAGGAACGAAAAGAGAAAGGCTGGTGGCGCAAACCAGGGAGAGAATAGACTAGGCAGAAGAGCCTCGGCCTGGTCAAAGGAGGAGACTGAGCCCCTCGTTCGGCTGAACGAAAGGTATAAGAACCTTCGGCAGCCGAATGTTGCGATTAAGCCATTTCTCCCTGGAAAAACTTTGAAGCAAATTAGTGATAAAAGGAGGCTCCTGCCCGTGCAAAGGGAGGAGGAAGCGGTCGACGAGAGCCCATCGGAGGAGTCCTCCGAGGGCAGCTCCTATGAGTCGGCCGTGGAAGATTTAAGCCCCCAGCCTCCTTCCAGCTTGGATAACTGGAGGGAGGATCTAAGGGGAGCTATTATGGCCAGCCAGTCGAATCAGGCAAACCATTTTAGACCGATCGAAATAGAGATAGAGGAGCTGGCTGGCCAGGAGGTAGTTGACGAGTCCGCTGTTAACGCCTTGTTGGAACGCTTCACGGAGCGACTGAAACAGGGCGTTCATGTAAGTGAGGGTCCCGGCAGGGACCGTGGAGTGGACCGTCAACCTAGAAGGAAAAATAAGGGGGCGAGTAAAATGAAAAAATTTGAATATGCCAGATACCAGGAGCTTTATAAGAAATGCCCCAAAAAGCTCCTGGATCTGGCTATAATGGGGAAGGCCATCCGAGACGAGGAGGTGGTTCTTCCCGAAAAAGAGGCAGTGGGGACACTGTACTCGGGTCTCTGGGGGGCGGTCGGACCCCAGACCAAGCTTCCAGTGAAACATATTAATAATCCCAAAATAGAAATGCGACAAGTATGGGTGCCCATCGCTGTGGGGGAGCTTGTGGAAAAGCTAAGGAGAATAAAGAAAAACACGGCCGCAGGGGTGGATCAAATTAAGAAGATCCACTTCCGAAGGGCTGGGGCGCTGCTAGCGTTCGCTAAGTTTTGCAATTTGCTGTTGCTGAGCCGAATCTACCCGGCACAGTGGAAAGTGAACCGCACCACGCTCATACCCAAAACGGGGAAGAGTGTGGCGGAAGTCGGCAACTGGAGGCCCATCACAATAGGCTCCTTGCTGGGTAGACTATATTCGGCGATGATTGACAAAAGAATAAGAGGCAAGATATCGCAACACCCTAGGCAAAAGGGGTTTGCGAGGGAGGATGGCTGTAAGAACAATATAGCCATTCTCAGCAGCGCCCTAGGCCAAATGAAAGAGAACAAAGGCGGCGTTGTCACAGTCATGGACATCTCCAAGGCTTTCGACACGGTTCCTCACAGCGTCTTAAGCGACGCACTGGAAGCGAAAGGCATTCCGGCGGCCGTCGGAAATTATATACAGACAATGTACGATGGCTGTCGGACGGTCATACACTGTAGACACAAAGAGACCCTGTCAGTGTCCCTGCTCAGAGGAGTCAAACAGGGTGATCCTTTATCCCCGCTCCTCTTCAATTTAGTAATAGAGCCACTGGTTCGCACTATACACGAGACGTCGGAGGGCGTTGGGGTGGGAGACGAGAAGGTCTCCATTTTGGCGTTCGCAGATGACCTTGTTCTTCTGGCCAAAAATAAAACAGAGGCACAAAAGCAGTGTGAGAGGGTACAAGGCTATCTCAGGAAGCTAGATATGAAAGCTGCGACTGAGAAATGCAGCGCATTCCAAATTGCGAAGAAAAGTAAGACGTGGTATATTAAAAACCCGGAACTAAAGTTGGGTCTGGAGGCTATTCCATATTCAGACCCCGAAACCATAGTTAGGTATCTGGGAGCCACGTTGGATCCCTGGAGGGGGCTGCGCCGCGTCACGGTTAAGGAAATTTCTGACGCGGCAAAATGCATAGCGAGGATGAGGTTGAAACCAGACCAAAAGGTCAACCTCATCAGAACGTACCTCCTGTCCAGGTATGTACATGGATTAGTGGCGAATCCGCCTCCCTTGGGCCTCCTGGACCAAATAGACCACGAAATAAAATTAACAATCAAGAAAATATTGCATCTCCATCAGTCAACGACCGATGGAGTTATTTATTCCGACAAAAGTCATGGTGGTCTGGGGGTCCAGAGGATTGCGAATATAGTTAAATTGGCAAAGTTGAGAAATGCAATCAAAATGAAGGAGGCCGAGGATGAGGCGGTTAGGTGTGCGTACTTAGGGCAGGAGGGGGTAATAAAGAAATATGCTGCGTCAGTGGGCCTCAGTTGGCCCACGAGTCTGGAAAGTATTGAGGGCGCGCGCAGGTCCCTCAAAAAGAGGGATACAGACAAGTGGAGGCAGCTCGTCTCTCAGGGCCAGGGCATAAAGGAATTCTTTGGCGACAAAACCGGTAATGCCTGGCTCTATAACCCCAATTTGTTGAGGCCGTCCAGATATCTAGATGCATTGAAATTACGTACCAACACGTTCGGTACAAGGGTTGCACTCATGAGAGCCAAGAAAGAGATGGATTATAAATGTAGGCGATGTGGCTCTCAGGCCGAGACCTTGGGGCATATTTTGGGCCAATGCACCCATACCAAGGCAAAGCGTATCAAGCGCCATAATAAAATATGTAAACTCGTGCTCGGCAAGGTGGCCAAGCACTGCGCTGTGTACGAGGAGCCGGTTATAAGCGTTCTGGGGGAGCTGCGTAAACCAGATTTGGTCATAAAAGACCATGATAAGGTTTACGTAGTGGATGTCACGGTGCGCTATGAGGACCGTGACAATCTCCGGAACGCATACCGGGAAAAATTACAAAAGTATCGGGAGACGGCGGAATACCTAAAAATTAAAATGAACGCTTTGCAAGCACAAGTGATCCCGATAGTGGTTGGGTGCAGGGGCGCAATACCCAAGGAAACGGCGATAAACTTGAGGACCCTCGGGCTTGAAAGCAAGGATGTCCTGACGGCCTCATTAATCGCCCTTCGGTCGTCGATCGAGATGGCGAACCAGTTTATTGACTACGATCACATAGGGTGATCGTTATATATATTTATTTATTTATTTAGTTATTTATTTATTATTATTCACGGACCAAGCCCTTGGGCTGGATGGATTATTTATTGAAGACGCAGCCGCAAGGCCAAGAAAATATTTATTGAGAACACAGCCGCAAGGCAAAGAAAAATTTTTTTTTAATGGAAACGCAGCCGCAAGGCAAAAGAAATATTTATTTATGGCAAACGCAGCCGCAAGGCAAAGAAATGGTTCATGGAAAACGCAGCCGCAAGGCCAAGATAAAAATTATAGCTCGAACGAGGCAGCTGTCAGCCGATAAATATGATATGTAGCCCGTCTCGGCCCTTTACACCGAGCGGTGCGAGTCCTGATACATCTTTTGTGTAGCAGGGCGCGGGGCGGATTCTACGCATGCAGAATCCGGGGCGACGCCTCCGCGGGGCTTTCCCTGGGCGCACGTTATGCGTGCGGCCGAGCTCGCCTCCCGAAAGGGTCCCCGTTCCTAATTTTTCCAAATCTGTGGGCAGATCGTTTGGCAGCGGAACTATAAAGTAGGCCCGACAAATTAACTAATTGTTATTGTTGTTACCTTACGAGGAGGTTTAACCCTCGGAAGTCCACCAAGTCTTCGGTCTTGGTGCAGTAAATAGCCAAATGCCTCGTCATCTAATTAGTGACGCGCATGAATGGATTAACGAGATTCCCTCTGTCCCTATCTACTGGTGGGGAGTAATTCAAGGGCTAGGTCAATGAAGTAGGAATACGGAGACCAGAACCCGGGGTTGCAGGAGCAGGGGTAGAGCATCCCCTGGCTCGCCGAAAGTCCAAAAATCGTCCATTACGGCCCAAACACGCTCAAACCGAGCCGGAGCTGGCACCGGCTTCGGCAATGACGAAACTACCCGATCGGATGCTGCGTACTCCCACCTAGAAACATTTACAAACACAGTGGAAAGAGTGCGCAGCAAGTGAAGGCGCCACGGCGAGCAAAATAATAATAGACCGAACACCCGTCACGCTGAAAAACAGCAAACTCGCCGCTGGCAATCGGGAGAGCAACAGAATTTTGAAGCTATCGAGCGAAAGTTTGGGTTGGGACTCAGGTGAGCCAAGGGTCGATGCTCCCCAGCCCGGCCGTTTTACTCGGGACATGATGCCCGAGGTCATGTTCAAGTTACGTTGCGTACCTCCACGCGGTCCCACTGGAGGTCCCGTTTCAACGGGATCGCTAAACCGAACGTAGCGAAACAGAGGGGGCAACTGCTGAGGTTTGTCCCCCCCGTGTTTGCCGTGCGGGGCGACCCGTGTCGTCGGAAAGGTGGGTCCTGGGATCTGAGGGGGCCCTGTCCTGCGGGAGAGTGTGCACCCAACACGTACCTTTGGCCACTGCTTCGACTAGACGGGCGGCTAGGCGAGAAAAGCAGCTCTGTGCCTAGTCAATCGGCTTGGAACGACCATACGTCTCGGCGAGTGGGTTCTATATTGGGCGAGGAAGGGGACCTTGGAGTCCGGGGAGACCCGGTCGGCCTTGGAACGCGGACTATATCCTGGGTAATGTCCTAACCTGGCGGAGCCAGGTTCCATTTGAGGGTCCGAGGAGGCTGGGACATGCAGCGGGATGAAAAGACGTAACATAAAAATGGAAACTAAACACACACAAAAATCGGATCAACCCGTGGTCGTTCTTGAGGCTCTCAAGAGCGATCCGGTAATAATAAAGAAGGAGGTCGACGGTGCGGGTGCTCCCGGCACGTCGTCCCCAAAGACGAAGAAGAAGGTGGAAGCTGGGGAGGGACAACAACACGCCTCCCCTAGCAAGGTTGCAAAAGGCACGGCGAAGCCTGCGGGTGATAAAGCCCCCGCGCCGCAGCTGCCCAAGAAGAAGATCAAAAACGCGGCCGCGCCGCAAAAGCAGGATGGACCGGGTGTTCCCACCCGTAAAAATCCAAAAGAGCCACGGGCCGTAAAGCCCAGCGCTCACAAAATGTCAGAGGCCCACGGGAAGATCCCACCGGGCCCGGGTGTAAAGCCTGGAGACTGGACAACGGTCTCCAGGAAGAAGAAGGCCGGCGCAGCCATACCAGGCAAACCGGCCTCCGAGAAACGGGGCAAGATACCGGCGGAGGCGGTATCTGGGCCCAAAATACGGCCGCTCGATCTCATACGAGACGAAGCCTCGGCTGTGATCACGGATGTCCGGAGCTTCTGCCTTCGACCGGAGTCGAAGGTAACAAAGGAAGCCGGCAGCCATGTGATCGGCCAAACATCCGCGCCCTACGAGCTTGTCCAGGAACTGCTCATTCGCAGCAGCTTCCTCGAAGGGCAGCTCGCCGCGGTGCGCCAGGACTCCAAGGAGTCCCTCAAGGCGGCCGTAAAGAGCGTGGCGCAGACGACGCTGAAGGATGCGAAATCTGCAACGAGGAAGCAAGTGTCGACCTACGCCGATGCGGTAAAGGTCGACACCAAGAGAGTTTCCCCAGACGCGGTGGTGCCACCCCGAAATGCGGTGCGCATATTCCCGCCGAAGGGAACAAAACAGAACAGTGACATCACTAAACGCACTGTTCTGTCAGTCGTCAAGCCCACCAAGGCCAAAATCCGCGTTACAGCGGTTCGACGCATCCACTCAGGTGGCATAGTCGTCGAGACCGAACGCGAGGAAGACCTAAAGGTCTTCACTAACTCGGCGGAACTGAAAGGAGTAGGACTTTCAGTTTCCGTCCAAACGAAGAGGAAGCCTACACTTATAGTGTATGACGTTCCTCGAAAGGTTACAAAGGAGGAGGTTGTATCCAGTATTTGGAAACAAAACCTCAGTGAAATGACACAGGGGGAAGTGTCATCCGCCTTGAAAGTCCGGTTTGCAACCGGGCCCAAGGCGAATAACGCAAAAACGACCAACTGGGTCATTGAGTGCAGCCCGCAGGTTCGCCTGCGGCTCAAAGAGAGAGGCCGAGTATACATCGGATGGTCGTCTTGCCGTGTGCAGGACTACATTGCGGTGGCTCGGTGCTTTAATTGCCAGAAGTTTGGCCACATGGCCAAACACTGTAAAGTGAAGGAGAAAGTCTGCGGACATTGTGCTAGAGGTGGGCACACGATGAGCTCCTGCAACAGTTTGAACGAGACCCCGGTCTGTTCAAACTGCAAGGCAAGGGGCAAGAGAAACGACCATCGGTCTAAAGATAAATCCTGCGCGTCCTATCAGGTCGCGCTGGAAAAAATAATAGCCCGGACCGACTACGGCGGGCAGAAATGAGAGAATGAGAGATTGAACGCAGTACAGTCTTGTGCTTCGGCCAAGACTCCTCGGGCCGGGAGCCAAGCCCCACCCGCTTCGGCGGGTGTACCCCGGATTGGGTTGGACTCGAGGTGGCAGTGACGGTTCGCCGCCGTCACCCTCCGAAATACGTGACGGTGCGACAAGAAGGTGGATGCCCGACCACCAGGCAAGAGTAGTGAGAACGCTGGTATAGACTTAAAGTCCGAGGTACAGCGCGTCCCTTCGCTCGCGAACGGACATCAAACACACTAATAATATATGTCCCTATCTACTGGTGGGGAGTAATTCAAGGGCTAGGTCAATGAAGTAGGAATACGGAGACCAGAACCCGGGGTTGCAGGAGCAGGGGTAGAGCATCCCCTGGCTCACCGAAAGTCCAAAAATCGTCCATTACGGCCCAAACACGCTCAAACCGAGCCGGAGCTGGCACCGGCCTCGGCAATGACGAAACCACCCAAGCGGATGCTGCGTACTCCCACCTAGAAACATCTACAAACACAGTAGAAAGAGTGCGCAGCAAGTGAAGGAGCCACGGCGGGTAAAAATTATAAGCGACCGATCACCCGTCGTATTGAAAAATAAAGCAACACGCCGCTGGCACTTGGGAAAAAAGCAACAGAATTGTGAAGCTATCGAGCGAAAGTTTGGGTTGGGACTCAGGTGAGCCAAGGGTCGATGCTCCCCAGCCCGGCCGTTTTACTCGGGACATGATGCCCGAGGTCATGTTCAAGTTACGTTGCGTACCTCCACGCGGTCCCACTGGAGGTCCCGTTTTTAACGGGATCGCTAAACCGAACGTAGCGAAGCAGAGGGGGCAACTGCTGAGGTTTGTCCCCCCGTGTTTGCCGTGCGGGGCGACCCGTGTCGTCGGAAAGGTGGGTCCTGGGATCTGAGGGGGCCCTGTCCTGCGGGAGAGTGTGCACCCAACACGTACCTTTGGCCACTGCTTCGACTAGACGGGCGGCTAGGCGAGAAAAGCAGCTCTTTGCCTAGTCAATCGGCTTGGAACGACCATACGTCTCGGCGAGTGGGTTCTATATTGGGCGAGGAAGGGGACCTTGGAGTCCGGGGAGACCCGGTCGGCCTTGGAACGCGGACTATATCCTGGGTAATGTCCTAACCTGGCGGAGCCAGGTTCCATTTGAGGGTCCGAGGAGGCTGGGACATGCAGCGGGATGAAAAGGCGAAACTAAATATGGCATCACAAATACAAACCCAAACCACAGACCAACCCGTGGTCGTTCTTGAGATTCTCAAGAGCGACGCGGTAGTAGTAAAGAAGGAGGTCGACGATGCAGGTGCTCCCGGCACGTCGTCCCCAAAAATGAAGAAGAAGGAGGAAGCTGGGGAGGGACAGAAACACGCCTCCCCTGGCAAAGACTCAAAAGGCACGGCGAAGCCTGCGGGTGACAAGAACCCCGCGCCGCCTTTGCCAAAGAAAAAGCCAAAAGACGCGGCCAAGCCGCAAAAGCAGGATGGACCGGGTGTTCCCACCCGTAAAAATCCAAAGGAGCCGCGGGCCGTAAAGCCCAGTGCTCATAAAAAGTCGGAGGCCCACGGGAACATCTCACCGGGCCCGGGTGAAAAGCCTGGAGACTGGACAACGGTCTCCAGGAAGAAGAAGGCCGGCACAGCCATACCAGGCAAACCGGCCTCCGAGAAACGGGGCAAGGTACCGACGGAGGCGGTATCTGGGCCCAAAATACGGCCGCTCGATCTCATACGAGACGAAGCCTCGGCCGTGATCGCGGATGTCCGGAGCTTCTGCCTTCGACCGGAGTCGAAGGTAACAAAGGAAGCCGGTGGCCGTGTGATCGGCCAGACATCCGCGCTCTACGAGCTTGTCCAGGGACTGCTCATTCGCAGCAGCTTCCTCGAAGGGCAGCTCGCCGCGGTGCGCCAGGACTCCAAGGAGTCCCTCAAGGCGGCCGTAGAGAGCGTGGCGCAGAGGACGCTGAAGGCGGTGTGCCGCCCAGATGCGAAATCTGCGAAGATTACAAATGTGTCGACCTACGCCGAAGCGGTTAAGGTCGTTAGCAAGAGAGTTTCCTCAGACGCGGTGATGCCACCCCGAAACGCGGTGCGCATATTCCCGCCGAAAGGAAAGAAGCAGAACAGTGATGTCACAAAACACACTGTTCTGTCTGTCGTTAAGCCTACCAAGGCCAAGATCCGCGTTACAGCGGTTCGACGCATCCACTCAGGTGGCATAGTCGTCGAGACCGAACGCGAAGAAGACCTGAAGGCCTTCACTAACTCAGCGGAACTGAAAGGAGTGGGACTTTCAGTTTCCGTACAAACGAAGAGGAAGCCTACACTTATAGTGTATGACGTTCCTCGTAAGGTTACAAAGGAGGAGGTTGTATCCAGTATTTGGAAACAAAACCTCAGTGAAATGACACAGGGGGAAGTGTCATCCGCCTTGAAAGTCCGGTTTGCAACCGGGCCCAAGGCGAATAACGCGAAAACGACCAACTGGGTCATTGAGTGCAGCCCGCAGGTTCGCCTGCGGCTCAAAGAGAGAGGCCGAGTATACATCGGATGGTCGTCTTGCCGTGTGCAGGACTACATTGCGGTGGCTCGGTGCTTTAAGTGCCAGAGGTTTGGCCACATGGCCAAACACTGCAAAGTAAAGGAGGAAGTCTGCGGACATTGTGCTAGAGGTGGGCACACGATAAGCTCCTGCAAGAGTTTGAACGAGACCCCGGTCTGTTCAAACTGCAAGGCAAGGGGCAAGAGACACGACCATCGGTCGAAGGATAAATCCTGCGCGTCCTATCAGGTCGCGCTGGAACAAGCAATAGCTCGGACCGATTATGGCGGGCAGAAATAAACGAAACAAAACCGAGAGCATCCCTCTGAGACAATACCGGGTCGTGCAGCATAACATGCGACGAGCCCGGATTGTTCTTGATGAGGTGAGAGAGTTGATGCTCTCGCGAAGGGTCGATGTGCTGCTCGCGCAGGAGCCCTATTCCCAAGAGGGTACCGTCCCTGGGCTGGGGCTTGCGACGAAAGTAGTCACGGGGGGCACACCGGTAATGGCGGCAATTGCTGTCCGGAACCCGGAACTCTCCGTGGTCAAAATCTCGCATCTGTGCGACTCGCATTTGACCTGCGTTTGCATCAGCGATGATGCGGCCGGAAGTTTTTACTTGGTCAGTCAGTACTTTCAATGCTCCGAGGAGATTGAACCCAGCTTGGCTCGACTGGGAAAAGTACTTGATGCTCTCGGACACAGTCGGGTCGTTATCGCGGCGGACGTCAATGCCAAGTCCCCCTCGTGGGGCGGCACACGAACGGACGCGCGGGGAGATAAACTCGAAGAGTTCATCGCTCAACACGGCCTGACTGTGATGAACGATGCTGGAAGTATACCCACATACTCCAGCCCAAGTGGCGAATCATGGATCGACGTTACGCTAGTGACGAACGATATGTCTAAATTTATGAAAAACTGGAGGGTCCGACACGATTGGACCTCCAGCGATCATCGAGCGATTGAGTTTGTGTTACAGTTCGCAGACGTGAGCGAGAATCGTCGTGCCTTGGAGCCCCGATTCCGCACGTCCAAAGCGAACTGGTCTCGCTTCGATCGTGCGTTGCTTGAACGCGAGAGGCTCCTTCCCGGAGACGTCGAATGTCGAAGGGATGTCGAACATCTAGCACAGGAGATCGAGCTGGCGATCGTCCACGCGTGCAAAGCCTCCATACCTGTCAAGCAATGGCACTCAAAATCCGTCCCTTGGTGGACGAGGGAATTGACCAAACGGAAGACGCACGTGTATCGTCTGAGACGTGCCTTCCAGCGTGAGAAAGACCAAAAGGAGAGAGCAGCTAGAAAGGCTGAATACAATAACGCCAGAAAAGCCTACACAGCTGCTGTTCGAACTGCCAAGTTTCAAAGCTGGACAAACTTTGTTACCGAGCAAGGAAACAAGGAGCCCTGGGGGCTCACATACAAGATCGCCCAAAAGAAGGTGCGAGTTGAGACAGCTGTCTCCAACATTCGAACGCAAGACGGCTATACGATGGACTGGAAATCCACCGCCTCGCAGCTCCTCGGAGCGTTAATCCCGGACGACACGACCGCGGACGAAACGCCGGAGCAATCGAACATCAGGCTAGATTCAATCACCGACCCGCCGACGGAAGACTGCACAGTCTTCACTAGGAAGGAGGTTGGAGACGCGATCTGGAGCCTAAAGCGAGGAAAATGCCCTGGTCCGGACCGTTTAGAGGTCGAAGTCCTAAGACGCGCGTATGGATCCGTCCACAGCGGTCTGCTTCGTCTCTACAACGCGTGTCTGTGCAAAGGAGTATTTCCCGTCAGATGGAAAGTCGGCTCTATCATTACCATACTGAAAGGGCCCGACAAACCACTGACAAATCGTATAGGCCCATTTGCCTACTTTCCATCTTGGGCAAAGCGTTGGAGAAGCTGATGCTGCTAAAAATGAGAGAAGTGTTTCTGAACCCCGACTACTGCTCGGATCGGCAATACGGATTCAGGCCTGGGCGATCCACTGATGTCGCGTTAGTGAAGTTCAGGGACCTGGTGTCTGGCCGAGAAGAAAAGTATGTATTGGGACTCTCCTTCGATATCTCCGGTGCTTTCGACAACGTCTGGTGGCCCAGCATCCTACAGAAGTTGAAAGCCCGGGGATGCCCTCGAAATCTCTACAGACTGATGGTCGACTACTTCGCCGAGCGTGAGGTCACGATAGTTTCCAAACACGGCATCGTGCGCAAGAAAGTCACCAAAGGCTGTCCACAGGGTTCGATTCTCGGTCCGAGCTGTTGGAACCTAGTCTTCGACGAAGTTCTGCAGCTCCTTTCGAACACCGAGCTCGCGTGCGAGCCCATAGCCTACGCCGACGACCTTCTCGTGATTGTTTGTGGAAACACGAGACGCGAGTTGGAGCGCAAAGGCCAAAAAGTCGCGGACGTCATTTCTGGTTGGTGCGCCACCCAGAAATTGGAGCTGTCAGCGACCAAAACCGAGATGGTCCTCTTGAAAGGTTCTCTGGATAGAGAAAGGCCTCCTGTGGTAAAGATTAACGAGAGAAGTGTGGCCCTTAAGCGTACCATCCGGTACCTAGGGGTCCACTTTGACGCTGGTCTGGGAATAAGGTCCCATGTCGATTACTTGAGCGCTAAGACCGCGCGAACGTTTTACGCGCTAGCGCGGCTTGCGCGGGCGAAGTGGGGACTCGGACATCGAGCCATGCGAACATTGTACGATGGCCTCTTTGTACCGATAACGGCGTACGCCGCTGCCGGCTGGGCTGACCGTCTGGGCTCTGTTACGAAGACTATCCTTGCCAGAGCTCAGAGACGTGTGCTGCTCGGCGTCACCAAGGCCTACCGCACGGTATCTACCGATGGAATCTGCGTGATCGCCGGTACGATGCCGGTAGACCTGGCGATAGTGGAGCGTGCGTGCGCCTTTAACATCAGACGACAAAACGACATCGCCCTGGGTGACTGTCGAATAAGTCACGATGAACTTGAGTCAGGAGCGGTATCCCCCTCGGAGGCAAAAGCCCGGGTGAGGGAGGAACTCCTACGACAGTGGCAATTGAGATGGTCGTCGTCCGAGAAGGGAAGGACCACCTTCCGATACTTCCCGGACGTGTCTGACCGTCAAAAAGCCATTTGGATTCACCTCGACCACTACGTGGCCCAATTCCTTAGTGGACATGGAAACTTCCGTGCGAAGCTAAAGGAATTTACCCTGGTCCCGGACGAGAACTGTGTCTGTGGTGAGGCCGAGACGCCTCCACACGTCCTGTTCCGCTGTCCGAGGCACCGACGCGCGCGAGAACTCCTACGACAGGCAGCCGAAGGCAACGGCCTTTCATGGCCGGTAACAGAAGCTGACCTGGTCACCGAACATCTATACAAGGAGTTCCGGAAATACGCACGCGCGGTGCTGGGGAACAACATCAGAGGTGAATAAATTGAACGCAAGACGCGACGCAACAGGGTCGAACTACTCCCCTGCGTTGCAAACTCGAAAATCATCATTGAACGCATAACGCAACGACATAGGGTCGATCATTTCCCCTTCGTTGCTCACTCGAACATGAATTCAACGCACAACGCGACGCAACAGGGTCGAACTCTTCCCCTGCGTTGCAATAAATCGAACCATTCGAACGCATCACGCGACGGTGCAGGGACAACCAATCCCCTCCCGTTGCAGGAGGACTCGACTATTTGAATTTGATCGCAGTACAGTCTTGTGCTTCGGCCAAGACTCCTCGGGCCGGGAGCCAAGCCCCACCCGCTTCGGCGGGTGTACCCCGGATTGGGATGGACTCGAGGTGGTAGTGATGGTTCGCCGCCGTCACCCTCCGAACTACGTGACGGTGCGACAAGAAGGTAGATGCCCGAACACCAGGCAAAAGTAGTGAGAACGCTGGTATGGACTTCAAGTCCGAGGTACAGCGCGTCCCTTCGCTTGCGAACGGACATTGAACGCACTAACACTACATGTCCCTATCTACTCCTGTGCGAACGCGTCGCATGCCGCTCTTTGAAAAACTGTGTTTTTAAGTGGATAAAAGTGAACCAAAGTTTATGTGTGGACACTCTTCTTGGAGAGCTAAACGAGAGGAACAATCTGTGATATTAATTACAGTGTTTAGTGCAATAACACATAGTGTTTTACGGTGTCAAAGATTTCATAGGAAACCTAACCTCGAAGCGAGGCACGCCACCGACGCCGCGTAGCGGCCATTACGCCGCACCTCATTGGCTGACCGTGGGGCCCGGGCGGCGCCCTGATTGGTCGGTGCGGAGAACCAGCGTCTCCGCTATTGGTCGGTCAGGTGATCGAGACCTCACCCGACCAATGATGGATCAAGATACTGACGACAATATGGCCACCAGATGCAACTCCCGGAAGCGGAAGGAGGGGAACAGAAACAACTCTGACTCCGAAAACTTCCACTCCGTCAGAAGGCAAAAAAAGCACACATTGTGCAGCTCCGACGAAGAGGGTGGAATAGCCACGAGAGCACACGCGTCACCCGCAGAGGAATTAGTAAATTTCTGCAAAGGCCTCAACGGTGAAGCAACTTCAAGAGATCTGAAATATATAAGAAGGAAGGCCACAGAATGTTGCAAGCTTTTCCAGAAAATGCAAGAAGAGAACAGCGCCCTGAAGACAAAGCTTGAAAAAAAGGACAACATAGAAGAGAAACTAAAGCAGCTGAATGACAGTATACGCGGAGCCGTTGAGAAAATCGCCGAACGCGATTGCCTCCCCGCGAAACCACCGGTTACCTACGCAGAGAAAGCGAAAATGCGGTCAAACTTAGTCCAGCAACAGACCGCCAGAACACCAAAACACGTACTAACGGTATTCCCGCAGGAAAACAGCAAAATCCAAAACAGCGACGAAACCAAGAAAACCATAATCGCAAATGTCGCACCGGCGAAAGACAAGCTCAAAATAAGAAACATCAGGAAAATAAGCAATAGTGGTGTACTTATTGAAACCGAAACTAAGGAAGATATGCAAAACCTTCTCAAGAGCGACAAATTAGGCAAAGCTGGACTGTCGGTTGGGCAACCGACAAAAAAGAATCCCAGAATGGCAATATATAATGTATCGAAAGACCTAACAGAGAAGGAAATACTAGCAGCCATCTGGATGCAAAATCTTGATAGCATACCGAAATCCAAATATGTGGAAGGATTTAAGTTGTTATTCAAAACAGGAAGCAGAGCAAAGGAAACCGTAACCTGGATTGTCGAGGTCACACCCGAGATACGGAACACACTGAAGAAACAGTCGCGAGTATTCATAGGATGGAGCGCCTGCCACATCCAGGACTACATTGCGGTCAGCAGGTGCTACAAGTGCCAAGCATTTGGGCACATAGCTAAATTTTGCAAAGCGACCCACGACACCTGCGGACACTGTGCGCAGGAAGGACATTCCTACAAATCATGTCCAAAAACAACACAGAAACCCTCATGTATAGCCTGTAAACGGGCGAAACAGCCACATGACCACTCATCGAGATCCCCAAATTGCGCCGCCTACAGGAACGCCATAGAAACATACCTCTCAAAAATCGACTATGGAAAATAGAACCAATAGACATGGAGTTGCTGGAACTCTCAAAGTGCGGCTGGCACAAATTAATGGCCAAAATTCAAGACCAGTTATCGACGAAATTAGACAGACGGCTAACGACAAGAGCATATACATCATCACCATACAAGAACCATACAGCTATAGAAACAACATCACGGGTTTAGGTCTACACACCAAAATAATAACCGACACCAAACGATTCACAAACATTGCTACACGGGACACTGTAAAAGCAGCAATTGCAATCCTAAATAGCGAATACACAGTGGTAAAGACAGAACAACTCTGCAACACACACTGTGTCTGCGCCGAAATCACAGTAATGAACCTAAAGTTATATGTTGTAAGCGCGTACTTCCAATTCTGTGACAGAATCGAACCATATCTCCGGCACCTGGACAAACTTCTCCAACACCTGAAAGGGTGCAATGTAGTCCTCAGCATCGACGCAAACGCAAAATCTCCACTTTGGCACAGCGATTCAACAGACGAAAGAGGCGAGAGCCTCGAAAACTTCATAGCCCAACATAATCTATATATCATAAATGAACACTCCGATACATGTACTTTCGACAACAGCCGTGGCAAATCAAACATCGACATAACCCTGGCGAACACATCATGCTACAAAAAGATCAAAAATTGGAATGTGCACTCAGGACTAACCACCAGTGACCATAACCTTATTACATTCACCATAGAAACATCAACACCAACGAACTGTACAACAAGAGAAACCAGGTACAACATAAAAAGGGCAAACTGGCAAAAACTGAAATCAATTATAAGCCAAAAAATAAACGAGGCTTCACCCGAGGAGGCTAATCCAAACAATAATAACGCAGAAGAGCAAACAAATTTCATACAGCAAACCCTAAAAACTGCGTGCGATGCTGCAATACCGAAAAAGAAACAATTCCCCAAATCTGTTCCATGGTGGAACAGCGAACTTACAACTCTGAAAACGGAAGTACGACGCGCGCGACGAGCATATCAGGAGACAGTTGCCGAACACCGTCGGGAAACATTGAGAAAACACTACAGGACACTCAGAAACAAATACATAGCTTGCATAAGGAAAACAAAACTACAAAACTGGAGAAAATTTGTTACTAAGGAGGGAAACGCAGATCCGTGGGGCATCATCTACAAACTGCAAACGCACAAGATACAACCAGAAAAAGCCTGTGAAACAGTAAAGTACCAGGGCGCTCAGACCTTGTCATGGGAAACGACGTCACATGCCCTGCTTCAATCACTAATCCCGGACGACGACCTGTCGGCAGAAACACAGTGGCATAGAGCAACCCGCAGAGATGTTGAAACACCTCCAGACACAGAGGACACACCGCCATTTGAAATAGCAGAAATCGAAAAGATAATTCACCTTCTCAAAATTAAGAAAGCCCCTGGATTTGACCTTTTAGAAGCTGAAATAATAAAGAAAGCATGGCCCTGTATAGGAAGCAAAACCACAGCTCTCATGAACGAATGTCTGACGCAAGGCGTCTTTCCTCAAAAGTGGAAACAAGGCGTCATCAAAATCCTACTCAAATCAGAGGACAAGGACAAAACGAACCCAAGCTCTTACAGACCGATCTGCTTACTGCCAATACTAAGTAAAGTCTTGGAAAAACTGATAGCAAACAGACTCACCAATTTACTGCACAACCACCCGCTCACAGCAAACAGACAATTCGGCTTCAAGAAAGGCAAATCTACAGAAGACGCCTTGGTAACCATGCGCCACGTAGTCAACAGCTCCAACCACAAATACGTGGTTGGACTACTATTTGACATCTCGAGCGCCTTTGACAGCGTATGGTGGCCAAGCATACTGTCAAATCTAAAACTCCGAGAATGCCCCAGGAATCTGTATCTACTGATAAAGGACTACCTCGCGCGAAGAACCGTTAAAATAACAAATAACTATACTTCTACTGAAAAGAAAGTCACCAAAGGATGCCCTCAGGGCTCCATACTTGGCCCAAACTTCTGGAACCTGATCTTCGACGAAATCATCAGCAACATCAAATGCCTCGGACACGAACCCATAGCCTACGCCGACGATCTATTGGTCCTGGTGTCAGGAAACGCCAGAAAAACAATAGAAGAAAAAGCAAACAGTGTCACACAAGCCATCGTCGAGTGGTGCAAAAAACACAAACTCCAGCTGTCACAAACAAAATCCGAAATGCTCCTCCTTAAAGGCTTCTTGGACATTAGACGACCACCCACAGTCAGGATAGAACAAAAATCCCTGAGAATGCCAGCAGTTGCAAAGTATCTGGGAGTCCACCTCGGAACGAGGCTGAACATAACACCTCACATAAACCACATAACCGAGAAAAGTAAAAAAGTGTTCAACAAACTTGCACACGTGGCAAAGTCCCAATGGGGACTAAACTACAATTGCATGCTAACACCATACAAGGGAATTTTCGAACCGATAATCACATACGCCGCAGCGGGATGGAGCGACCGCATAAACACGTGGCACATCAAGAAACTAAAACAAGCACAAAGGCAAGCTCTCTTACGAGCCACAAAAGCATATAGAACCGTATCAACGGATGCCCTTACCCTGCTCGCGGGAGTCACCCCAATAGAACTGCTCCTCACCGAAAGGAAAGCACTGTATCACCTAAAACACAACGAAGAATTCACAATAGGACAACTCCAGTTCACACCATTGGAAGGCGAACCGGATAAAGTAAAAATCAACCAGATAAAGGCACAAATAAAAGCACAAACCATTGACACATGGCAAACAAACTGGAAACACACAACCAAAGGAAGAAGTACGTTCGAGTTCTTCGACGACGTACAGCAAAGAATAAAGGCAACATGGATAAAGCCAAATTTCTATACTATGCAACTCCTGACCGGGCACGGTAAAATAAAGGAAAAACTACACAAACTCGGCATCTGTGACGACGACATATGCAGCTGTGGACAAAGAGACACAGTAAAACACGTCATCTTCCACTGCCCTAACCACGACGAGGAACGAAAGACACTGAGAGATAACGTTACCCGAGCCAACATCCAATGGCCCTGCACACTGCCGGAACTGACGCGTAAGGACACGTATCACCTACTGCACACCTTCGCAACCAGAGCAATGGGATCCCGAGAGACAAGGTAACCGCAACGCCATATAACAAAATAGAAATAAGACATAACAGCCTTCTTACAGCAGAGACCAGCCCCCGGACATGGTATCACGGGCACTGCTTCCATCAGGAAGAAGTGTGCCATGACGGGTGACACCGGGTGCTACGGCACCCGACGTCAAACACTCGCTCAAAGATCCGCGAGCCCGTACGAGACTGAGCCTCGAGCTAGTGATCTCGCCTCCCCGTGGCCCCCGCTGGATACGTCTCGCTACTGATCACTGTGCTCGCATAGAATCACTGGCGAGATGACTAAGTAGATCACTTCCCTGGCGGGACAGTCTACTCTCCTGATGATCCTGAGCGGTGAAGGAGGGGTTTTTCCGAGCCCCGCCGCACAAAACATCTACGTGCGTGACCCCTGGCAGCGGTTGCAAGCTAGCCCCAACACCGTTCGGTTTAGGCGAAAGCCTTGGTACGACACAGCTTGCGCACTTGGCGCCCGGGAAGCTGGTAGACAATCAATGTCCCTATCTACTTTCTAGCGAAACCACTGCCAAGGGAACGGGCTTGGAAAAATTAGCGGGGAAAGAAGACCCTGTTGAGCTTGACTCTAGTCTGGCATTGTAAGGAGACATGATGGGTGTAGCATAAGTGGGAGATGGCAACATCGCCGGTGAAATACCACTACTTTCATCGTTTCTTTACTTACTCGGTTGGGCGGAGCGCGTGCACCGAGGTCTTCGACCCGGTTGTCACGGTGTTCAAGAGCCAAGCGTGTAAGAGTGGTGTGAGGCATTCGTGGCCGATCGCCAACAATACTCCCGCGTGATCCGATTCGAGGACACTGCCAGGCGGGGAGTTTGACTGGGGCGGTACATCTGTCAAAGAATAACGCAGGTGTTCTAAGGCCAGCTCAGCGACAACGACCCACTCCCAATTCCTCTTTTGGCTTTGAGAGTGGTACGTGACGGCAGGAGGGACGGGGGCCTTGGCTTTACCGCCCGGGCCGCGAGGATGGTAACTCTATAAATTGCCCTCCAATCCTAAGCTACGGTGCGCGGTGATGGGACGCGTGGTTGGGGGGGAGGCCCCAATCCCAAGCGGCCAACAACTCCGGGGTACCTGCCGACCCCCCGGAGTATTTAGGCCTGCCCGGGTATGGCGGCTCTGCCCGGGTCGACTTACGTTCCGACCTACTCGTGGGATCCAAAATGGATAAAAATAATTCAAAAAAAAAAAGGGGGAGGGGGGACGGTGCGTGTGGCGCGAGGGGTGGCGACGGAGGGGGCACTCGTGCCCCACCCGGCGCCGTTCGAGGAGGGGGACGAGACGGCGTCGGTCTCGTCCCTGGCGTCCGCGACCAGCGCCGCGGGCGTAAACAGGCGCAGGACGGTGGAGGGGCGGAGGACGGAGGAAGATCCGTCCACGTCCGCTGCTCCACCGTTGCTCACGGTGACCGACGGGGAGGAGGACCTCAGGGACGAGGATACGGCCCATGTATCGGCCCGTATTGCCTCGTCCCTGAGGTCTATTGAGAAGGTGGCCACCACCTCGCGAGGGCTGACTACAGCATCCGCGAGGTCGGTTGGCCAGGCCGCGACGGAGGCGCGAAGGGCTCTCCAGGAGCTGGGACGCCGTGTACCAGCTGCCTTGGAGTGCACGAACGCCCAGCTAAGGCAGCGTGTGGAGTCGCTGCAGGACGAGCTTGCGTGCTTGCGGAGGGAATCGGACGCCCTTAGGAGGCGCCCTCATCCGGGGCCGACGGGCGTATGCACGTGTGGGGGAGGGAAAGCGGGAGCTCCCCCCACACCAGCGGCGTCCACGAGGAGCATCGAGCTCCTCATGGACGCCAAGATGGCGGCCATGATGGCCGTCATCCGCGGGGAAATACGGGCGGCGCTTCGCCCCAAGGACGGAGCGCCGGCGGGACAGAGGACCGGGCCCGGGAAACAACCGAGGTGCGGGGGACCGCAGGGGGGGACCATCGCGGCTCCGGGCCCTGCGGCAAAGACGAAGGGCAGGGGTGCCGTGGTGGGGGCGACGGCGGGGGCACAAATGCCTCCGCCGCCGCCCCCATCCGGTCCCTTGTGGACGGAGGTCCTGGGCCGATGGGCGGGAAGGACGGCGAGGAGGGCGGCCCGGGTGCCGCCGCCTCCCCCGCCGGTTGCCCCGAAGAGGGACGGAAAGGCGGGGAGGGCGAAGCCCCGTCTGGGACGCCCCCCTTCAACGGCAGCAGACATGCTGACCGTCCCGGAGGGGGGGGGGCGTCTCCTACGGGGAGGTGATGGCGGCGGCCAAGGAAAAGATATCCTTGGCCGCACTCGCCATCGAGTCGGTCCGCCCGAGATGGGCGGTGACGGGGACGCTCATGCTGCGCGTGAGCGGCCCCGACAACGCAGCCAGGGCGGACCGACTGGCCGAAAAGCTGGGCGAGGCCTTGGCACCCCGGGGTGTCAGGGTCGCCCGGCCCACAAAGAGCGCGGAGCTGCGCGTTTGTGGGCTGGACGACTCGGTCACCCGGGAGGAGGTGGCCAGGGCGCTGGCCCAGGCCGGTGGCTGCTCTGAGGGGGACATCCGGACCGGGGAGGTCCGGCGGTCCTCCTCCGGCCTGGGAGCGGTGTGGGCACGGTGCCCTCTTCCGGCTGCCCGGAAGTTAGAAGCAGTCGGGAGGATCGTGGTGGGGTGGGTGTCGGCGAGGATCGAGGTCCTCGCCCAACGCCCACTCCAGTGCTACCGCTGCCTGGAGACGGGCCATGTCAGGCAGCGGTGCACCTCCGCGGTGGACCGCAGCGGTGCTTGTTACCGCTGCGGTGCCGAAGGCCAACGCGCGAGCCACTGCGCGGCGGCCCCCAAGTGCCCGCTGTATGCGGACATGGGGAGACCCGCCGCGCACCGAATGGGGGGGAAGCAGTGTACCCCCCCATCCCGACGAGGGCAGAGGAGGGGGGCGCCGGGGCCGCTCCCGGCGCCGGTGAGAGTAGCCCCAGCTGCGAGCGCCGCGGCGCCCGCGGACCTGGCCGCGACCGCCGCGACGGCCGCAAAGAAGGGGTCGGAGGCGGCGGCGGCGTTGATGTCCGCGATGGAGGTGGACATTGGCCCCGCCGCCGTCCTCACGGAGGTGCCACCAGGAGGCGGTGAGGAGGCCATCAATTAATGGCTCCCCGCCTCCTCCTGCAGGCCAACCTCAACCACTGCCGCGCAGCGCAGGACCTAATGTGTCAGACGCTGGCGGAGTGGGGGGGTGGTCTGGCAGTCGCTGCCGAGCCGTACCGCGTCCCCGACCATCCGCATTGGATGGGGGATGCGGACGGCTTGGTGGCGGCTGTGTGGCAGGGCGGTGACGGGTCCCCTCCGTTCTCCTTACTGGAGAGCGGGGCGGGATTCGTCGCCGTCCAGTGGGGGGGAGTCGCCGTGGTGGGGTGCTACGTTTCGCCCAACTGCGGCCTTGCTGCCTTCGAGCAGTACTTGGCCGGGGTGGGGGCGTGCCTCACAAGGATTGCGCCCCGGCCGGTGCTGGTCCTGGGGGACTTCAATGCCTGGTCTGTGCCATGGGGGTCCCCCAGGACCAATCGAAGGGGCGAGGCTCTGGGCGACTGGGCGGCGGGCTACGACCTCCGGTTGATTAACCGGGGGTCGGAGCTGACGTGCGTGCGGCGCGGGGGAGGGTCCATAGTGGATTTGACGTTTGGATCCCCCGGCGCCGCGCGTATGGTGTCCGGGTGGGACGTGGTGGTGGGGGAGGAGACATTATCGGACCACCGGTATATCCGCGTGGTCCTGACCGCCCCCGAGGCCGCCGCGGCCCCACACCGACACCTCCGCCCGGGAGCGGGTAGCGCCCCACCACGCAGATGGGCGCTTCGGCGCCTTGACAAGGACGTCCTGGTGGCAGCCGCTCTAGCCGAAACCTGGCCTCGACGGGAGACCAGGCTGCCCGACCTGGAGGAGGCCGTGGCACGGCTCGGGAGCGCCGTCGCGCGCATTTGCGACGCGGCGATGCCCCGGGCCGGGCCGCGGTCTCCTCGTCGGGCGGTGTACTGGTGGTCGGGCGAAATCGGGGAATTGCGGACAGCATGCGTCCGGGCCCGACGCCAGTACACCCGCGCGCGTCGTCGGGCCGGACGGAACGGCGACGACGGCGCGCGGGCGGGGGCGGCGGAACTGTACGAGTCCTATCGGGCGGAAAAGAGGGCTCTGCAGGTCGCCATCAAACGGGCCAAGGCCCAGAGCTGGAAGGAGCTCCTCGAGACCCTCGAGCGGGATCCATGGGGGCGCCCATACCGGATAGTTCTGAATAAACTCCGGCCATGGGCGCCCCCGATCACCGAGGGTCTCGACCCCCAGCTCTTGAGGGACGTGGTCGACACGCTCTTCCCGATCGTGGGGGAGAGCGGGCCACGTCCCTCTGCGGACCCGACCACCTGGTCCGCGGAGCTGGGGGTCTCGGCTGGGGAGCTAGCCGCGGCCGTCCGAAGACTCGGGGCGAAGGATACTGCCCCGGGTCCTTCGGGAGTGCCCGGCCGAGTCTTGGTCTTGGCCGCGGACGTCCTGGGTGACGGCCTCCGGGAGCTATTCGACCGCTGCCTGGAGGCCGGGCGATTTCCCTCCGCATGGAAGGTGGCCCGAATGGTCCTCCTCCGGAAAGAGGGTAGGCCCGCGGAATCTCCGTCCGCGTACCGGCCGATTTGCCTGCTCGACGATGTGGGCAAGCTCCTAGAAAGAGTCGTGGCGGCCCGCATCGTCGGGCACCTGTCGCGGGGTGGGCCCGGGCTGGCGGAGTGCCAGTTCGGGTTCCGGGAGGGCCGGTCGACGATCGACGCGATTCGACGCGTCCGGTCCCTCTCGGCCTCGGCGGTCTCCCGGGGTGGGGTGGCATTGGCGGTGTCCTTGGACATCGCCAATGCGTTTAACACCCTACCCTGGGAGGCGATTAGGCGGGGGCTTGAGGAACATCGAGTCCCCGCCTACCTTAGGGCAGTCGTCGAGGACTACCTCCGCGACAGGTGGATCGAGTATCCGGGCCGGTGCGGGACGGAGAGGAGAGCGGTGTACTCCGGGGTTCCGCAGGGGTCGGTGTTAGGACCCCTGCTGTGGAACCTCGGGTACGACACCGTCCTGCGGGCCGAAGACCTCCCCGACGGCGTCAGTCTGACGTGTTACGCGGACGACACCTTGTTGTTGGCCGTCGGGGGGGACTGGAGGGGGGCTGTTCGGGCCGCCGAGGACGGTGCCCGGCGCGTCGTCTCCCGGATCAGGGGGATCGGTTTGGAGGTGGCTCTCCACAAAACCGAGGTACTCGGGATGTATAGACCCCGGGGAGAGCCGCCTCCCCCCCTGATCCGGGTGGGTGAGTCGGACGTCGAGGTGAGGTCTCAGATGAAATATCTGGGACTTCACCTCGACAGCCACTGGCGCTTCGAGGGCCATTTCCGGGCCCTGGCCCCGCGGTTGGAGAGGATAGTTGGCGCTTTGGGCCGTATCCTCCCCAACCTGCGGGGCCCGACTGACCGGGTTCGCCGCCTCTACGCGGGAATGGTCCACTCGGTGGCCCTATACGGGGCCCCCGTTTGGGCGGGCGACCTGGCCGCCTCCCGGCGCAGCAAGGTATTGCTGCGCCGGGTTCAAAGGCGGCTTGCACTGCGGATCGCCCGGGGGTACCGGACCGTTTCGTATGAGGCGGCGAGCGTCCTGTCAGGGCTACCCCCGGCGGACTTGATCGCGGGCGCGCATGCGGCTTTCTACGAGGGCCGCATGCGCGCCCGCGAGGATGGGGTGGTCCTGGCGGGATGCGAGGTGGAGGCCCTCAGGCGCCAGGCCCGGGAGTCCATGCTGCAGCTTTGGCAGCAGCGGCTGGCCGAGCCGTTGTTCGGCCAGAGGACTGTCCGGGCTATCCGGCCGGTCCTGTTTGAGTGGCTGGGTAGGCGCTTCGGCTCACTCACCTACCGGTTGGTGCAGGTGCTGTCCGGGCACGGATGCTTCGGACAGTACCTGTGCCGGATCGGTGTGGAAGAGGCGGCGCGCTGCTGGCACTGTCCAGCGGACGAGGACACGGCGCAACACACCCTCGAGGTGTGTCCGGCCTGGGGGGTGGAGCGCCGTGTCCTCACGGCCGTGATTGGGGCGGATCTATCGCTGCCGGGTGTGGTACGGGCCATGCTCGGCAGCGAGACGAAGTGGCGGGCCGTGGCCTCCTTCTGCGAGGAGGTAATCTCGCAGAAGGAGGCCGCGAGCCGCATTCGCGAGAGCGGGAGACCGCGAGCGAGGCCTCGTCCGAGGCCGGGGGCGGGTGGGC
>NW_027478393.1:1707405-1709905 GCF_051014685.1 Ptiloglossa arizonensis
TTATCCACCACTTCGACGATAGTGACGGGTCTCCACATTTCCTTCATCGAGGAAAGTGGGCTCGGGCTCCTTCCGAGCTGTGGTAGGCCTGTGGTGGGTCCCACCTTCCCCCACAGGTCCTCATAGAGCTGCTTGATGCTAGCTCTATCAGGGAGCTCTGCCTGCCCCCCAGCCTCAACAACACATCCCGTGACCGCCATATCTACTAATTTGCCTGGGCACTTATTGTATAGTTCTTGGTACCGAGAAAATTTATGCTTATTCCGACGGGTACGATCGCTTTCCTTTTGCTGGTTTTGGTTTGTCGGTCCTTTCTGCCTGGTTTCCGACTGTTCGCTTTCCCCGTCTTTTAATATTTCAATGAAACTGCCCAGGATACTCTCGGCCTCAGATTGGTCCATTTGACCTCCTATGGCCGACTCCATTATTCTCCGCTCTATTTCGAAGAACTCGTGATCCGTATCGAGCGAGTCGGCCATGATTGCCCCCTTGAGAGCGGTTTGCCAGTTCTCTTCACCACCTCCCAAAGGGGCCTCCTCTTGTGCTATTTCTTCGGTTGCCGATTCATAGGAGTCCGAGTCAGTTTCCTCGGGCTCCTCCTCGACAACCGCTTCCACGCTCTCGACAGGCAGTCGCCTCCTTTTATCACTTATTTGTCTCAACGTTTTACCCGGCAGGTGCTGGTGTATTTTAACGTTCGGGAACCTATCCGAGCGATAGATTCCATCTAGTCGGACTAATTCCCGAACTTCTGCTTCCGTCCAAACCGAGGCTCTATTGTTTGGACGGGTAGGGTTGGCTGCTTGTACCCTTTTCATGTTTCGCACCACCGTGTGCGCGTGTCTCTCATGTTGCGACAGCCCTCTCTGAGAGCTGCAAGAGAACCCACAGGAGGAGCAAACATGGCCGCCCAGTCGATTTTCTTGACTGGCGCCGGCACATTTTGGGAGGTGGCACCTGCAGCCGTGTAGTTTTTGGAACGATTTGCCACAGCGTGCACACCTCCAAAGCACTTTTATTCGTGGGTGCTGCTTAGTCATATGTTCACTCCAGCTTTTCTCCTGTAGGAACCATCTCTCATGAGAGACACACGCTCTACATTTAATCTGCCCATCGAGAGGTAGATCCATCACGTTAATCAGTTCATGTTCCGTGTCATAGCATACGTCGTCATCATTGGCCCTCCCACCAGCAGCGGACAAGTCCGCCACGGGGACCCCAGGGCCGGGGGCCCCCGTGTCCGAGGCTCCATTCGTATCAAACATTTCATAACTGAAATTATAATTCCGGGTTCGCCAAATCCAAAACCATAGCCAATCATGTACCGGGGACTTTGCCATTTCGTCACCAAGTGCCACCTAATGTCCGTCGACGGTCAGGAGACCACCCCCGCCGATCCTCCTCATCCGCATTGTGAACTTCGTCGGGGTTCATTGTATATAGCTAAACGGCTGCTAAAAGCAGCCGCCAGCCATTATCCCAAAGGGAACTCCACGCACTATTATATTTTACTCGCTACCAATATACTTCTCAATTCACCCCTTCTGAGGTTTCATTCCTCCATAGGCACATAGTACCTTTTCTCCGGCTGAGGCCATCCTCAAGCCGCCGAACGGACAATCCTAATACCTTGGCGACCGCTCATGCCCAGCCAACGGCTTAGCACTGAGCGTTGCGCCTCACTAGTGGGAACAACTAGTGCCTGGAGTACGCCGAAGCGCACCGGTGCAGGTTACTGTAGAGGCTGATGGTCGTTCTTGCCCAGCGAAAATGATCAGCTGGCAACGTGGGTTCCACGCCACTCGGTCTCCAAAGGAGACCTAACGGTCCTTGCCAGCCCACCCGCCTGGACGTCGTAACGCCAGGACGGACGCACGTCCCTTCTTCCCAGAACGCTACCCAACGAGCGAGCCCGCTCCACTCGTTGGACGCCCTGGGTATAGACCCGAAGGCCTAGCACGCTGGTCGTACCATCCACTGGTCAACGACCCAAACTGGCAATTCCCGGTTACAAGCCGCGGGAGCTAACAAGTTAGCTCCCCACCGATCATCCCACTTAGACAAGTCGCCGGCCTCTACAGCCTATTATGAGGGCTTTCTTAGCTCGGGAAGGTGGGGTCGCCGCTCCCCATACAGTGTGCCCTTCAGTGTACCCACTACCACAGTACACTGCCACTGTCCCTGCCTTAAGAGAGTCATAGTTACTCCCGCCGTTTACCCGCGCTTTTTTGAATTTCTTCACGTTGACATTCAGAGCACTGGGCAGAAATCACATTGCGTCAACACTCTTGGGGGCCATCGCAATGCTTTGTTTTAATTAGACAGTCGGATTCCCCTAGTCCGTGCCAGTTCTGAGCTGAGTGTTGAATGACGGCCGAAGAAACGACCGCGACGTCAAACGCCACAGAAGCTCCGCAGCAAGGAAGATCCGTGAGAGGCCAAGGCACGGGACCGAGATCGGATCCCGGTAACAGTAATGATACCGTTCACCTCGCCCAGG
>NW_027478393.1:1712405-1714905 GCF_051014685.1 Ptiloglossa arizonensis
CAAGGCGCCACAATCTTTTCGTCCCAACTCGACGTGTTCTGCAGTTGCATACGCGATGATGATCCTCTCTCTTCAATCGTTGTTCGCTCGCGTACCAGGGTAGGCGGGGATATACGCCGACGTGGACGGGTGTAAAAGAAGAACGAGCGAGGAGTGGGGAAACGACGTCGGGGCGCGAACGAGAGGTCTTATTCCTTCCCTCAGTAACGCGCTCGACGAGCATTTTCTCCCTATCTCTCACGCAGATTCTTTTCTTTTCACCGCATTCCCACACGTACGGCGTCGCCCGACGCAAAATCCCATCGGTGACGCTTACATGGTTCTGTCGATTGAGAGAGTTCTTCGCGTTGAACCGAAGAAAAGGAAGCCTGCTGTTTTCTCGGTGACAAGGAGAGATTTTCAAGCACCTCGCCAAAGTGTCTCTCTAACTGAAATTCGATGCGAAACGCTCGCTAGACGTTTAACCGGTTGAAATTTTAACGTCCGTCCGTTGCTTTTCCAGTAAAACATACTAAAGGAATACTACTAACACGCGTCGACTTCGATTCTACTTATTCTTCCCCTCTCTCGCTCACTCTCGATCTGACTCCTATTCTCCAGAGCAGAACGAAGAGAAGGAGGAGGAGGATAAGAGAACCCGGTGTTAGCAAGTCCGAGATGAATTCGAAAAAGTTGTCGTGGACTGGACGACCGGTTATACGCGCGGTCTCACGATCGACAACAGAGACATGGGGTGACCAACCTCTCGCTTTCCCTTCAGCAGTTTCCCTTCATTGTGGCAAAGTTTGTCGTTGCGTTCGAGCCGCTCCAAAGAGGATTTTAAGTACAGCACCGAAGGTTCAGAAACGTTTGCACGCACGAGCATATCTCTTACCAAACGAACCACATCGACGGGTCAAAAATTCGATTCGACGAACGTGGCCGAAGTCTTCAACGTTCGAAGATAAAGACCTCCCTCGATAGTGGTCGCGGTAAATTTGATGTGACATCGCGGGCAACGACGACCCCCGCTGGCCGACAAATCCCTGGGGCTGTGCGAACGACGACTATTAACAAATGCCACATTTCACGTGGTGGGGTGATTCATTTTTGTCCTCTATTAGTCTCTCGATTCGTGTTCCTTTCTCGACGTAAAAATCATTTCAGGCAACGTTGGGAGCGCGGCAAAATTCGATTCGGGCGAAAGACGAATATATGCGCGCGCAAACTTCAAAGTAATCGTAGGGAGCGGTGTTCACGGGCGGTCGTATTAAGTCGACGCGCGACGCCGCAACACTCTCGCGAGTCCGAACGATTACATATGGAGACGCGCAGGCAAATCGTTATTTTCGCACGTCCGCGACAATCGCCAACGAACTGCCCATCTTTCGCTCGTACGTAAGCATCTCCGTACACACCCGACTCTGAAACGTTTCCATTCTCTCCGGAAACGACGGCGGGGATTGGATAGCAACGCAAGCAGTATTAGGTTATGTGAACGACCCTCAGCCAGGCGTGGTCCTGGAATTTTATCCGTGGACCGCAATGTGCGTTCGAAATGTCGATGTTCATGTGTCCTGCAGTTCACACGTTGACACGCAATTAGCTGCGTTCTTCATCGATCCACGAGCCAAGTGATCCACCGTTCAGGGTAATCGTTATGCAATTTTGCGTTTAAATTCTCTTTGGTTTTAGTTTTGAAAATCGATGCTCGCGCCTCCGACCAAACGTAGAAAGAAGGAGGCTTGGGCGTCGCCAAATTGACGACACAAAGTCCCGACTGACGGAACACGTCGAAAGTTCGCGCACATGAACGCGAATCATTCGACGGCCGGGTGCAAAGTACATTGAAAAACCATCATGAATCGTGGGATGTGGAACCGCGGGGATAATCCCGATCAAAGGAACCACAGTCCTCACCGATTGAGCTGACGAACGCACGTGGGAGCGTCCAGATTCGAAAAAGGACTCGCAGCCGGCTCGAATCGGTCTTTCGTCCCAACTTCAAACCGCATTCGACGCGGTGCATGGGTGTCCGACTCGCTATCCGAGCTTCACAGCCGGTCCTCCCGAAGTCTTCGGACGCACATCGACGCGATCGTCAGTGGTTACCCGGGGTCCTCGTGCAGAGGTTCCAATCAGCAGGACGTTTCGTTAGAAATCGACGAAAGTCAGGAGAAAGCGGGATGCGAGAGAAAACGCAAAGAACGTTGCGGAACAAAGTCCGACGGCGTCTCGTTCCTCCTCGGTTATACTCTCGGGCGCTTTTACTCGAGCCTGGCTTCGACGAGCGAGCACACGTGCAGTCAGCATCTTTCTTCACGACCGAGGCTTCACGGAAGAATAGACGGCGGGTGACAAATAGTCGTGCAACGACCGATCTCTCTTTCTTTTTTCCGTTCAATCGTTCTCGTTTCATTATTATTATTCTCGGGAACTACCCTCGAATTATTATATATCTTGCACAAAGTAATGGACGTTTCTCTTTATTTATTTATTTTGTGCGTATCAACACCTCGCT
>NW_027478393.1:1717405-1739905 GCF_051014685.1 Ptiloglossa arizonensis
CCCTCCGTTACTCTACATCTTCACAATTCAAAGAAATTTTAAGATCCATCACAATTCTCTTTTCCTTTTCTCCCTTAGAGACTTAAAATAGTATCCCACAATCGACAAAACACGATTCGTTCGCAGCGCACTACCTTCGTGCAAGTACCTCTAGCGCTAGGCATCCATCGTTTAGGCACGGATACTACACGCTGGGCATCATCGACGCATGGTCGAGAAAGCGCGGACAAGTGTCATGCCGGTCTTTTCGAGAAAGCGCCTATCGTTACTATTCATATCGAGAAAGTACGTACGAACGCCGGTTTCATCGATCTCAGACACCCGTATTTCAATCTTTGCTCGTGTCGTCCCAAATGCCCTCTCTCGACGGAGAGGAGCCGACAATTTTAGTTTAAAACAATTTATACAATCGCTCGGACTGTAAGAGTTGATGCATAGTAAAGTACGATTATACACGTTCGTGTATAAAAGTCTATCAGCGTCGCTTTGACGCGTATACCACATAAGAGCCATTCGGTCAAAGACACCGACTCGTGGCACTGCTGTATAGAGAAATAGTAGCGGAACGAAACACGGTGCGAAAACAGTTGAGAAAATCTCAAGGAGCGATGACTGCTTCTCGACCGAGGTCGAAGAATAGCCAAGCGCCCGACGCTGCCTCGACCGGCCGCCCGTACCGTTCGGTCTCTTATAGGTACCGAACGGCCGGCCGGGACGCCGGCGACGCACGGTCCACAGCACGCGCGCTTACGGGGGAAAACCGCCGCAACGACAGACCGCCCGGGCGACCCGCTGGAACTTAGACGGAAAACCACATTCCGAACAAATCACGATACAGCCCACTACGACCAATCGAACAAAGAATAAATGAAACATATATGTTAGTAGCATACCACAGGACGAATAAATACAAATATTTAATAATTTCAGGGCCGTATTGCCTCCCGGTCACATCGGTCCGGAACGAAAATTTCGAGCTATCCACACGTTAGGCACACCACCGTGTAGCTGGCATGCTAAAACACGCTGCTGTGTGCTCAAAGTGTACGGTCGTCGTGTCCGTTCTCGAGATAATAGAGAAGAACTGTTCGATACGTGCCGAAAGTTTCAAAGTCCCAGCGGCGTGATGCTTCCCGGTCACATCGGTCCGGAACGAAAATTTCGAGCTATCCACACGTTAGGCACACCACCGTGTAGCTGGCATGCTAAAACACGCTGCTGTGTGCTCAAAGTGTACGGTCGTCGTGTCCGTTCTCGAGATAATAGAGAAGAACTGTTCGATACGTGCCGAAAGTTTCAAAGTCCCAGCGGCGTGATGCTTCCCGGTCACATCGGTCCGGAACGAAAATTTCGAGCTATCCACACGTTAGGCACACCACCGTGTAGCTGGCATGCTAAAACACGCTGCTGTGTGCTCAAAGTGTACGGTCGTCGTGTCCGTTCTCGAGATAATAGAGAAGAACTGTTCGATACGTGCCGAAAGTTTCAAAGTCCCAGCGGCGTGTTGCTTCCCGGTCACATCGGTCCGGAACGAAAATTTCGAGCTATCCACACGTTAGGCACACCACCGTGTAGCTGGCATGCTAAAACACGCTGCTGTGTGCTCAAAGTGTACGGTCGTCGTGTCCGTTCTCGAGATAATAGAGAAGAACTGTTCGATACGTGCCGAAAGTTTCAAAGTCCCAGCGGCGTGTTGCTTCCCGGTCACATCGGTCCGGAACGAAAATTTCGAGCTATCCACACGTTAGGCACACCACCGTGTAGCTGGCATGCTAAAACACGCTGCTGTGTGCTCAAAGTGTACGGTCGTCGTGTCCGTTCTCGAGATAATAGAGAAGAACTGTTCGATACGTGCCGAAAGTTTCAAAGTCCCAGCGGCGTGATGCTTCCCGGTCACATCGGTCCGGAACGAAAATTTCGAGCTATCCACACGTTAGGCACACCACCGTGTAGCTGGCATGCTAAAACACGCTGCTGTGTGCTCAAAGTGTACGGTCGTCGTGTCCGTTCTCGAGATAATAGAGAAGAACTGTTCGATACGTGCCGAAAGTTTCAAAGTCCCAGCGGCGTGATGCTTCCCGGTCACATCGGTCCGGAACGAAAATTTCGAGCTATCCACACGTTAGGCACACCACCGTGTAGCTGGCATGCTAAAACACGCTGCTGTGTGCTCAAAGTGTACGGTCGTCGTGTCCGTTCTCGAGATAATAGAGAAGAACTGTTCGATACGTGCCGAAAGTTTCAAAGTCCCAGCGGCGTGTTGCTTCCCGGTCACATCGGTCCGGAACGAAAATTTCGAGCTATCCACACGTTAGGCACACCACCGTGTAGCTGGCATGCTAAAACACGCTGCTGTGTGCTCAAAGTGTACGGTCGTCGTGTCCGTTCTCGGGATAATAGAGAAGAACTGTTCGATACGTGCCGAAAGTTTCAAAGTCCCAGCGGCGTGATGCTTCCCGGTCACATCGGTCCGGAACGAAAATTTCGAGCTATCCACACGTTAGGCACACCACCGTGTAGCTGGCATGCTAAAACACGCTGCTGTGTGCTCAAAGTGTACGGTCGTCGTGTCCGTTCTCGAGATAATAGAGAAGAACTGTTCGATACGTGCCGAAAGTTTCAAAGTCCCAGCGGCGTGATGCTTCCCGGTCACATCGGTCCGGAACGAAAATTTCGAGCTATCCACACGTTAGGCACACCACCGTGTAGCTGGCATGCTAAAACACGCTGCTGTGTGCTCAAAGTGTACGGTCGTCGTGTCCGTTCTCGAGATAATAGAGAAGAACTGTTCGATACGTGCCGAAAGTTTCAAAGTCCCAGCGGCGTGATGCTTCCCGGTCACATCGGTCCGGAACGAAAATTTCGAGCTATCCACACGTTAGGCACACCACCGTGTAGCTGGCATGCTAAAACACGCTGCTGTGTGCTCAAAGTGTACGGTCGTCGTGTCCGTTCTCGAGATAATAGAGAAGAACTGTTCGATACGTGCCGAAAGTTTCAAAGTCCCAGCGGCGTGTTGCTTCCCGGTCACATCGGTCCGGAACGAAAATTTCGAGCTATCCACACGTTAGGCACACCACCGTGTAGCTGGCATGCTAAAACACGCTGCTGTGTGCTCAAAGTGTACGGTCGTCGTGTCCGTTCTCGAGATAATAGAGAAGAACTGTTCGATACGTGCCGAAAGTTTCAAAGTCCCAGCGGCGTGTTGCTTCCCGGTCACATCGGTCCGGAACGAAAATTTCGAGCTATCCACACGTTAGGCACACCACCGTGTAGCTGGCATGCTAAAACACGCTGCTGTGTGCTCAAAGTGTACGGTCGTCGTGTCCGTTCTCGAGATAATAGAGAAGAACTGTTCGATACGTGCCGAAAGTTTCAAAGTCCCAGCGGCGTGATGCTTCCCGGTCACATCGGTCCGGAACGAAAATTTCGAGCTATCCACACGTTAGGCACACCACCGTGTAGCTGGCATGCTAAAACACGCTGCTGTGTGCTCAAAGTGTACGGTCGTCGTGTCCGTTCTCGAGATAATAGAGAAGAACTGTTCGATACGTGCCGAAAG
Organism: Ptiloglossa arizonensis; assembly: GCF_051014685.1. NCBI lineage: Eukaryota > Metazoa > Arthropoda > Insecta > Hymenoptera > Colletidae > Ptiloglossa > Ptiloglossa arizonensis. The sequence goes on from NW_027478393.1 coordinate 1,720,968, forward strand.
TTTCAAAGTCCCAGCGGCGTGATGCTTCCCGGTCACATCGGTCCGGAACGAAAATTTCGAGCTATCCACACGTTAGGCACACCACCGTGTAGCTGGCATGCTAAAACACGCTGCTGTGTGCTCAAAGTGTACGGTCGTCGTGTCCGTTCTCGAGATAATAGAGAAGAACTGTTCGATACGTGCCGAAAGTTTCAAAGTCCCAGCGGCGTGTTGCTTCCCGGTCACATCGGTCCGGAACGAAAATTTCGAGCTATCCACACGTTAGGCACACCACCGTGTAGCTGGCATGCTAAAACACGCTGCTGTGTGCTCAAAGTGTACGGTCGTCGTGTCCGTTCTCGAGATAATAGAGAAGAACTGTTCGATACGTGCCGAAAGTTTCAAAGTCCCAGCGGCGTGATGCTTCCCGGTCACATCGGTCCGGAACGAAAATCTCGAGCTATCCACACGTTAGGCACACCACCGTGTAGCTGGCATGCTAAAACACGCTGCTGTGTGCTCAAAGTGTACGGTCGTCGTGTCCGTTCTCGAGATAATAGAGAAGAACTGTTCGATACGTGCCGAAAGTTTCAAAGTCCCAGCGGCGTGATGCTTCCCGGTCACATCGGTCCGGAACGAAAATTTCGAGCTATCCACACGTTAGGCACACCACCGTGTAGCTGGCATGCTAAAACACGCTGCTGTGTGCTCAAAGTGTACGGTCGTCGTGTCCGTTCTCGAGATAATAGAGAAGAACTGTTCGATACGTGCCGAAAGTTTCAAAGTCCCAGCGGCGTGATGCTTCCCGGTCACATCGGTCCGGAACGAAAATTTCGAGCTATCCACACGTTAGGCACACCACCGTGTAGCTGGCATGCTAAAACACGCTGCTGTGTGCTCAAAGTGTACGGTCGTCGTGTCCGTTCTCGAGATAATAGAGAAGAACTGTTCGATACGTGCCGAAAGTTTCAAAGTCCCAGCGGCGTGTTGCTTCCCGGTCACATCGGTCCGGAACGAAAATTTCGAGCTATCCACACGTTAGGCACACCACCGTGTAGCTGGCATGCTAAAACACGCTGCTGTGTGCTCAAAGTGTACGGTCGTCGTGTCCGTTCTCGAGATAATAGAGAAGAACTGTTCGATACGTGCCGAAAGTTTCAAAGTCCCAGCGGCGTGATGCTTCCCGGTCACATCGGTCCGGAACGAAAATTTCGAGCTATCCACACGTTAGGCACACCACCGTGTAGCTGGCATGCTAAAACACGCTGCTGTGTGCTCAAAGTGTACGGTCGTCGTGTCCGTTCTCGAGATAATAGAGAAGAACTGTTCGATACGTGCCGAAAGTTTCAAAGTCCCAGCGGCGTGATGCTTCCCGGTCACATCGGTCCGGAACGAAAATTTCGAGCTATCCACACGTTAGGCACACCACCGTGTAGCTGGCATGCTAAAACACGCTGCTGTGTGCTCAAAGTGTACGGTCGTCGTGTCCGTTCTCGAGATAATAGAGAAGAACTGTTCGATACGTGCCGAAAGTTTCAAAGTCCCAGCGGCGTGATGCTTCCCGGTCACATCGGTCCGGAACGAAAATTTCGAGCTATCCTCACGTTAGGCACACCACCGTGTAGCTGGCATGCTAAAACACGCTGCTGTGTGCTCAAAGTGTACGGTCGTCGTGTCCGTTCTCGAGATAATAGAGAAGAACTGTTCGATACGTGCCGAAAGTTTCAAAGTCCCAGCGGCGTGATGCTTCCCGGTCACATCGGTCCGGAACGAAAATTTCGAGCTATCCACACGTTAGGCACACCACCGTGTAGCTGGCATGCTAAAACACGCTGCTGTGTGCTCAAAGTGTACGGTCGTCGTGTCCGTTCTCGAGATAATAGAGAAGAACTGTTCGATACGTGCCGAAAGTTTCAAAGTCCCAGCGGCGTGATGCTTCCCGGTCACATCGGTCCGGAACGAAAATTTCGAGCTATCCACACGTTAGGCACACCACCGTGTAGCTGGCATGCTAAAACACGCTGCTGTGTGCTCAAAGTGTACGGTCGTCGTGTCCGTTCTCGAGATAATAGAGAAGAACTGTTCGATACGTGCCGAAAGTTTCAAAGTCCCAGCGGCGTGATGCTTCCCGGTCACATCGGTCCGGAACGAAAATTTCGAGCTATCCTCACGTTAGGCACACCACCGTGTAGCTGGCATGCTAAAACACGCTGCTGTGTGCTCAAAGTGTACGGTCGTCGTGTCCGTTCTCGAGATAATAGAGAAGAACTGTTCGATACGTGCCGAAAGTTTCAAAGTCCCAGCGGCGTGATGCTTCCCGGTCACATCGGTCCGGAACGAAAATTTCGAGCTATCCACACGTTAGGCACACCACCGTGTAGCTGGCATGCTAAAACACGCTGCTGTGTGCTCAAAGTGTACGGTCGTCGTGTCCGTTCTCGAGATAATAGAGAAGAACTGTTCGATACGTGCCGAAAGTTTCAAAGTCCCAGCGGCGTGTTGCTTCCCGGTCACATCGGTCCGGAACGAATATTTCGAGCTATCCACACGTTAGGCACACCACCGTGTAGCTGGCATGCTAAAACACGCTGCTGTGTGCTCAAAGTGTACGGTCGTCGTGTCCGTTCTCGAGATAATAGAGAAGAACTGTTCGATACGTGCCGAAAGTTTCAAAGTCCCAGCGGCGTGATGCTTCCCGGTCACATCGGTCCGGAACGAAAATTTCGAGCTATCCACACGTTAGGCACACCACCGTGTAGCTGGCATGCTAAAACACGCTGCTGTGTGCTCAAAGTGTACGGTCGTCGTGTCCGTTCTCGAGATAATAGAGAAGAACTGTTCGATACGTGCCGAAAGTTTCAAAGTCCCAGCGGCGTGATGCTTCCCGGTCACATCGGTCCGGAACGAAAATTTCGAGCTATCCACACGTTAGGCACACCACCGTGTAGCTGGCATGCTAAAACACGCTGCTGTGTGCTCAAAGTGTACGGTCGTCGTGTCCGTTCTCGAGATAATAGAGAAGAACTGTTCGATACGTGCCGAAAGTTTGAAAGTCCCAGCGGCGTGTTGCTTCCCGGTCACATCGGTCCGGAACGAAAATTTCGAGCTATCCACACGTTAGGCACACCACCGTGTAGCTGGCATGCTAAAACACGCTGCTGTGTGCTCAAAGTGTACGGTCGTCGTGTCCGTTCTCGAGATAATAGAGAAGAACTGTTCGATACGTGCCGAAAGTTTCAAAGTCCCAGCGGCGTGTTGCTTCCCGGTCACATCGGTCCGGAACGAATATTTCGAGCTATCCACACGTTAGGCACACCACCGTGTAGCTGGCATGCTAAAACACGCTGCTGTGTGCTCAAAGTGTACGGTCGTCGTGTCCGTTCTCGAGATAATAGAGAAGAACTGTTCGATACGTGCCGAAAGTTTCAAAGTCCCAGCGGCGTGATGCTTCCCGGTCACATCGGTCCGGAACGAAAATTTCGAGCTATCCACACGTTAGGCACACCACCGTGTAGCTGGCATGCTAAAACACGCTGCTGTGTGCTCAAAGTGTACGGTCGTCGTGTCCGTTCTCGAGATAATAGAGAAGAACTGTTCGATACGTGCCGAAAGTTTCAAAGTCCCAGCGGCGTGATGCTTCCCGGTCACATCGGTCCGGAACGAAAATTTCGAGCTATCCACACGTTAGGCACACCACCGTGTAGCTGGCATGCTAAAACACGCTGCTGTGTGCTCAAAGTGTACGGTCGTCGTGTCCGTTCTCGAGATAATAGAGAAGAACTGTTCGATACGTGCCGAAAGTTTCAAAGTCCCAGCGGCGTGATGCTTCCCGGTCACATCGGTCCGGAACGAAAATTTCGAGCTATCCACACGTTAGGCACACCACCATGTAGCTGGCATGCTAAAACACGCTGCTGTGTGCTCAAAGTGTACGGTCGTCGTGTCCGTTCTCGAGATAATAGAGAAGAAATGTTCGATACGTGCCGAAAGTTTCAAAGTCCCAGCGGCGTGTTGCTTCCCGGTCACATCGGTCCGGAACGAATATTTCGAGCTATCCACACGTTAGGCACACCACCGTGTAGCTGGCATGCTAAAACACGCTGCTGTGTGCTCAAAGTGTACGGTCGTCGTGTCCGTTCTCGAGATAATAGAGAAGAACTGTTCGATACGTGCCGAAAGTTTCAAAGTCCCAGCGGCGTGATGCTTCCCGGTCACATCGGTCCGGAACGAAAATCTCGAGCTATCCACACGTTAGGCACACCACCGTGTAGCTGGCATGCTAAAACACGCTGCTGTGTGCTCAAAGTGTACGGTCGTCGTGTCCGTTCTCGAGATAATAGAGAAGAACTGTTCGATACGTGCCGAAAGTTTCAAAGTCCCAGCGGCGTGGTCGTGCGCCGGCAGCCGACGGAGACGGACGTGTGCGGCGTGTCGGGACGGCGAGACGTTGTGTTGACGTTGTGTTGTGTTGTTCGCATTGAAAAGGTAGGACCCGTACACGCGAATCGCACGCACGTGCGTACGAGGGTTTTGATTCGTTGAACAATCGAGAGATCATCGGTGAACGGTGCTGTGACACGTTAACTACGGGTGCACGCGGGTGTGTCTATAAATAGCTTCGTGTGATTCGGAGTGTCGCGTTCGATCCACGTGCTGTTTCGGAGCAGGTCACGGAGAAAAGATTGTCAACAAGAAACACGGACCGCGGGGCACGAGCGAACGGCGGAAAACAAGGACAGGAGAAGGACGGTGTGGTGCGTATCGGGACGTTGTGTTGTTCGCATTGAAAAGGTAAGACCCGTACACGCGAATCGCACGCACGTGCGTACGAGGGTTCGATTCGATTCGTTGAACAATCGAGAGTTCATCGGTGAACGGTGCTGCGACACGTTAACTACGGGTGCACGCGGGTGTGTCTATAATAGCTTCGTGTGATTCGGAGTGTCGCGTTCGATCCACGTGCTCTTTCGGAGCAGGTCACGGAGAAAAGATTGTCAACAAGAAACAAGGACCGCGGGGCACGGGCGAACGAACGGCGGAAAACAAGGACAGAGAACAGTCACCTGCTATCGGATTTGGAACGATCGTTTCGCGAACGAATCGCGTCGATGTTGACAACAGCATCGTATACGCGCGTGTTTCCCTTCCGTCCTCGTGACATAAACACATCGTAAACACGCGCGACGCGCGACGCGCTCGCGTATTCATTACGTATTCATACGAAATTCCGACGAGTCCTTGTCTCGTATACTCGTCCCGGTCGTGTAAACAAAAAGCGGGACGGAACACGCTGGGCGGAAGTGCCCCGCGGATTATCGGATTATCGGATTATCGGATTATCGCGATACGCGGTACTTTCGACAAATTGGCGCGTTACATTCGATCGCGGTAGCGGGAATCGATATATCGCGAGATTCTCGCCGACGTCACCGAGTTAAAAAAAAAAAAAAAAAAAAAAAAAAAGGAACGAATACCCGAAGTGTGATCCTTGCTCGGAACGAGAATACGAAATCCTGTTAACTCGATCCGTTAATGTAACGGGCACGAAGACTGGCCGGCGACTACTCGGTGACGCGTCCGCGCGTATCTTATGCGCGTATCAACGGAACGAAATCGCGCGTAAATAAAACTTGTTGTTCCGGGACGGGCGCAACAGCGGAAGAAGAGGAATCGAACACGCGGAGAAGCTTGCCGTGGTTCGTAACGGCGGACGAAGGGAAGGGGACGAGAGGCGAACGATGCTGTCCGGTCGTCGCGGTTAATTCGCACGTGTCGCGATGTCGGGCGGCACGGCGGGCGTCCGTGGCACCGGCGCCGAGTGCAGGAAGTTCGCGCCGAACATATTCAACAAGAGCAAGTGCAGCAGCTGCTTCAAGCAGAAGGAGGAGCACAGCGCGGAGGCTCTGGAATGTAACAGGGCCACGAGGAAGATTTCAAAATGCGGATACCTGTTCGTCGCCCCCGGCTGGGACTTCTCGAATCCCCTGAATCGGACCAAGAGGTGGCAGAGAAGATGGTTCGATCTGTACGACGACGGGGAGCTAACGTACTCGGTGGACGAACACACAAGGGTTAGAAGGAAGATAATGTGTTCGGGGATTGGAGGTGTTTGTAGAAGAGAAGAAGAGAAGAAGGGAATCGTAGGTGGATTTTGTTCGATGTGAGTCTAAGTTTCGAGGGGATCCCTCAGGGGCTGTAGCTTGTTGCTACAGTACGGGACTGGCAAACCCGAGGTGCCCGATGCCAAACCACACCGTAAGACTCCTGTTGGTCGTCGCAACGACCCACTCCCAATTCCTCTTTTGGCTTTGACAGTGGTACGTGACGGCAGGAGGGACGGGGGCCTTGGCTTTACCGCCCGGGCCGCGAGGATGGTAACTCTATAAATTGCCCTCCAATCCTAAGCTGCGGTGCGCGGTGATGGGATGCGTGGTTGGGGGGGAGGCCCCAATCCCAAGCGGCCAACTCCGGGGTACCTGCCGACCCCCCGGAGTATTTAGGCCTGCCCGGGTATGGCGGCTCTGCCCGGGTCGACTTACGTTCCGACCTACTCGTGGGATCCAAAATGGATAAAACAAACTCAAAAAAAAAAAAAAGGGGGAGGGGGGACGGTGCGCGTGGCGCGAGGGGTGGCGACGGAGGGGGCACTCGTGCCCCACCCGGCGCCGTTCGAGGAGGGGGACGAGACGGCGTCGGTCTCGTCCCTGGCGTCCGCGACCAGCGCCGCGGGCGTAAAGAGGCGCAGGACGGTGGAGGGGCGGAGGACGGAGGAAGATCCGTCCACGTCCGCTGCTCCACCGTTGCTCACGGTGACCGACGGGGAGGAGGACCTCAGGGACGAGGATACGGCCCATGTATCGGCCCGTATTGCCTCGTCCCTGAGGTCTATTGAGAAGGTGGCCACCACCTCGCGAGGGCTGACTACAGCCTCCGCGAGGTCGGTTGGCCAGGCCGCGACGGAGGCGCGGAGGGCTCTCCAGGAGCTGGGACGCCGTGTACCAGCTGCCTTGGAGTGCACGAACGCCCAGCTAAGGCAGCGTGTGGAGACGCTGCAGGACGAGCTGGCCTGCTTGCGGAGGGAATCGGACGCCCTTAGGAGGCGCCCTCATCCGGGGCCGACGGGCGTATGCACGTGTGGGGGAGGGAAAGCGGGAGCTCCCCCCACGCCAGCGGCGTCCACGAGGAGCATCGAGCTCCTCATGGACGCCAAGATGGCGGCCATGATGGCCGTCATCCGGGGGGAAATACGGGCGGCGCTTCGCCCCAAGGACGGAGCGCCGGCGGGACGGAGGACCGGGCCCGGGAAACAACCGAGGGGCGGGGGACCGCAGGGGGGGACCATCGCGGTTCCGGGCCCTGCGGCAAAGACGAAGGGCAAGGGTGCCGTGGTGGGGGAGACGGCGGGGGCACAAATGCCTCCGCCGCCGCCCCCATCCGGTCCCTTGTGGACCGAGGTCCTTGGCCGAAGGGCGGGAAGGACGGCGAGGAGGGCGGCCCGGGTGCCGCCGCCTCCCCCGCCGGTTGCCCCGAAGAGGGACGGAAAGGCGGGGAGGGCGAAGCCCCGTCTGGGACGCCCCCCTTCAACGGCAGCAGTCATGCTGACCGTCCCGGAGGGGGGGGGGGGGCGTCTCCTACGGGGAGGTGATGGCGGCGGCCAAGGAAAAGATATCCTTGGCCGCACTCGCCATCGAGTCGGTCCGCCCGAGATGGGCGGTGACGGGGGCGCTGATGCTGCGCGTGAGCGGCCCCGACAACGCAGCCAGGGCGGACCGACTGGCCGAAAAGCTGGGCGAGGCCTTGGCACCCCGGGGTGTCAGGGTCGCCCGGCCCACAAAGAGCGCGGAGCTGCGCGTTTGTGGGCTGGACGACTCGGTCACCCGGGAGGAGGTGGCCAGGGCGCTGGCCCAGGCCGGTGGCTGCTCTGAGGGGGACATCCGGACCGGGGAGGTCCGGCGGTCCTCCTCCGGCCTGGGAGCGGTGTGGGCACGGTGCCCTCTTCCGGCTGCCCGGAAGTTAGAAGCAGTCGGGAGGATCGTGGTGGGGTGGGTGTCGGCGAGGATCGAGGTCCTCGCCCAACGCCCACTCCAGTGCTACCGCTGCCTGGAGACGGGCCATGTCAGGCAGCGGTGCACCTCCGCGGTGGACCGCAGCGGTGCTTGTTACCGCTGCGGTGCCGAAGGCCACCGCGCGAGCCACTGCGCGGCGGCCCCCAAGTGCCCGCTGTGTGCGGACATGGGGAGACCCGCCGCGCACCGAATGGGGGGGAAGCAATGTACCCCCCCATCCCGACGAGGGCAGAGGAGGGGGGCGCCGGGGCCGCTCCCGGCGCCGGTGAGAGCGGCCCCAGCTGCGAGCGCCGCGGCGCCCGCGGACCTGGCCGCGACCGACGCGACGGCCGCAAGGAAGAGGTCGGAGGCGGCGACGGCGTTGGTGTCTGCGATGGAGGTGGACATCGGCCCCGCCGCCGTCCTCACGGAGGTGCCACCAGGAGGCGGTGAGGAGGCCATCAAATAATGGCTCCCCGCCTCCTCCTGCAGGCCAACCTCAACCACTGCCGTGCAGCGCAGGACCTGATGTGTCAGACGCTGGCGGAGTGGGGGGGTGGTCTGGCAGTCGCCGCCGAGCCGTACCGCGTCCCCGACCATCCGCATTGGATGGGGGATGCGGGCGGCTTGGTGGCGGCTGTGTGGCAGGGCGGTGACGGGTCCCCTCCGTTCTCCTTACTGGAGAACGGGGCGGGATTCGTCGCCGTCCAGTGGGGGGGAGTCGCCGTGGTGGGGTGCTACGTTTCGCCCAACTGCGGCCTTGCTGCCTTCGAGCAGTACTTGGCCGGGGTGGGGGCGTGCCTCACAAGGATTGCGCCCCGGCCGGTGCTGGTCCTGGGGGACTTCAATGCCTGGTCTGTGGCATGGGGGTCCCCCAGAACCAATCGGAGGGGCGAGGCTCTGGGCGACTGGGCGGCGGGCTTCGACCTCCGGTTGATTAACCGGGGGTCGGAGCTGACGTGCGTGCGGCGCGGGGGAGGGTCCATAGTGGATTTGACGTTTGGATCCCCCGGCGCCGCGCGTATGGTGTCCGGGTGGGACGTGGTGGTGGGGGAGGAGACATTATCGGACCACCGGTATATCCGCGTGGTCTTGACCTCCCACGAGGCCGCCGCGGCCCCGCACCGACACCTCCGCCCGGGAGCGGGTAGCGCCCCACCACCACCACGCAGATGGGCGCTTCGGCGCCTTGACAAGGACGTCCTGGTGGCAGCCGCTCTAGCCGAAACCTGGCCTCGACGGGAGACCAGGCTGCCCGACCTGGAGGAGGCCGTGGCTCGGCTCGGGAGCGCCGTCGCGCGCATTTGCGACGCGGCGATGCCCCGGGCCGGGCCGCGGTCTCCTCGTCGGGCGGTGTACTGGTGGTCGGGCGAAATCGGGGAATTGCGGACAGCATGCGTCCGGGCCCGACGCCAGTACACCCGCGCGCGTCGTCGGGCCGGACGGAACGGCGACGACGGCGCGCGGGCTAGGGCGGCGGAACTGTACGAGTCCTATCGCGCGGGAAAGAGGGCTCTGCAGGTCGCCATCAAACGGGCCAAGGCCCAGAGCTGGAAGGAGCTCCTCGAGACCCTCGAGCGGGATCCATGGGGGCGCCCATACCGGATAGTTCTGAATAAACTCCGGCCATGGGCGCCCCCGATCACCGAGGGTCTCGACCCCCAGCTCTTGAGGGACGTGGTCGACACGCTCTTCCCGATCGTGGGGGAGAGCGGGCCACGTCCCTCTGCGGACCCGACCACCTGGTCCGCGGAGCTGGGGGTCTCGGCTGGGGAGCTAGCCGCGGCCATCCGAAGACTCGGGGCGAAGGATACTGCCCCGGGTCCTTCGGGAGTGCCCGGCCGAGTCTTGGTCTTGGCCGCGGACGTCCTGGGTGACGGCCTCCGGGAGCTATTCGACCGCTGCCTGGAGGCCGGGCGATTCCCCTCCGCATGGAAGGTGGCCCGAATGGTCCTCCTCCGGAAAGAGGGTAGGCCCGCGGACTCTCCGTCCGCGTACCGGCCGATTTGCCTGCTCGACGATGTGGGCAAGCTCCTAGAAAGAGTCGTGGCGGCCCGCATCGTCGGGCACCTGTCGCGGGGTGGGCCCGGGCTGGCGGAGTGCCAGTTCGGGTTCCGGGAGGGCCGGTCGACGATCGACGCGATTCGACGCGTCCGGTCCCTCTCGGCCTCGGCGGTCTCCCGGGGTGGGGTGGCATTGGCGGTGTCCTTGGACATCGCCAATGCGTTTAACACCCTACCCTGGGCGGCGATTAGGCGGGGGCTTGAGGAACATCGAGTCCCCGCCTACCTTAGGGCAGTCGTCGAGGACTACCTCCGCGACAGGTGGATCGAGTATCCGGGCCGGTGCGGGACGGAGAGGAGAGCGGTGTACTCCGGGGTTCCGCAGGGGTCGGTGTTAGGACCCCTGCTGTGGAACCTCGGGTACGACACCGTCCTGCGGGCCGAAGACCTCCCCGACGGCGTCAGTCTGACATGTTACGCGGACGACACCTTGTTGTTGGCCGTCGGGGGGGACTGGAGGGGGGCTGTTCGGGCCGCCGAGGACGGTGTCCGGCGCGTCGTCTCCCGGATCAGGGGGATCGGTTTGGAGGTGGCTCTCCACAAAACCGAGGTACTCGGGATGTATAGACCCCGGGGAGAGCCGCCTCCCCCCCTGATCCGGGTGGGTGAGACAGACGTCGAGGTGAGGTCTCAGATGAAATATCTGGGACTTCACCTCGACAGCCACTGGCGCTTCGAGGGCCATTTCCGGGCCCTGGCCCCGCGGTTGGAGAGGATAGTTGGCGCTTTGGGCCGTATCCTCCCCAACCTGCGGGGCCCGAGTGACCGGGTTCGCCGCCTCTACGCGGGAATGGTCCACTCGGTGGCCCTATACGGGGCCCCCGTTTGGGCGGGCGACCTGGCCGCCTCCCGGCGCAGCAAGGTATTGCTGCGCCGGGTTCAAAGGCGGCTTGCACTGCGGATCGCCCGGGGGTACCGGACCGTTTCGTATGAGGCGGCGAGCGTCCTGTCAGGGCTACCCCCGGCGGACTTGATCGCGGGCGCGCATGCGGCTTTCTACGAGGGCCGCATGCGCGCCCGCGAGGATGGGGTGGTCCTGGCGGGATGCGAGGTGGAGGCCCTGAGGCGCCAGGCCCGGGAGTCCATGCTGCAGCTTTGGCAGCAGCGGCTGGCCGAGCCGTTGTTCGGCCAGAGGACTGTCCGGGCTATCCGGCCGGTCCTGTTTGAGTGGCTGGGTAGGCGCTTCGGCTCACTCACCTACCGGTTGGTGCAGGTGCTGTCCGGGCACGGATGCTTCGGTCAGTACCTGTGCCGGATCGGTGTGGAAGAGGCGGCGCGCTGCTGGCACTGTCCAGCGGACGAGGACACGGCGCAACACACCCTCGAGGTGTGTCCGGCCTGGGGGGTGGAGCGCCGTGTCCTCACGGCCGTGATTGGGGCGGACCTATCGCTGCCGGGCGTGGTACAGGCCATGCTCGGCAGCGAGACGAAGTGGCGGGCCGTGGCCTCCTTCTGAGAGGAGGTAATCTCGCAGAAGGAGGCCGCGAGCCGCATTCGCGAGAGCGGGAGACCGCGAGCGAGGCCCCGTCCGAGGCCGGGGGCGGGTGGGCCTCCGGAAGGGCCGGGGAGGCCACCCTGAGAGCGGCGGGCGGGGGTGCGTAGCCCTTGAGGCTCGTGCCACCGCCCGTCGTCTGAGGGGTGGGTAGAGTAAGGGACGGCGACGCTCTCGAGGGCGGAGAGGCCAGAGCCGCCCTCGGGAGCGTACGAGCCGGGGTGCGGCCGCGCCGACGGCACGGTCCCAGGGCCGTGCCCCCGGCGCGGCTATGGGGGCCGTGGGCGGTCGCGAGTGTGGGACTCGCGGCCGCCCTCGGGCGGCCCCCGGGAGTGGGACGTCGGAGCAGTGTGGCCCTGCTCCGACGTCGGGCGCCAGAGCGCCGAGGAGAAAACAGGGAAGGGAGGGTGAAGTACCCCCTCCCTTCCCTGGAACGGGAGGACACGGGCGCGAGAGCCCTGCACGGGGGAGCACCTGATGTTATGATGTCTTCGGTCCCAGGTGCTCCCCCTGCATAGTGCGAGGATGGCCACCGTGGTGGGTTTTAGTGGGTAGGTCCCGCGCCCGATGGGTTTCCTTCCGGGCGCGGGGAATCCCACACTCCCCCCGCCCCTCCCCAGGCGGCGGGGGGGTCTCTCGAAGATTTCCCCCACGTTATAAAAAAAAAAAAAAAAAAAAAAAAAAAAAAAGTCCCAGCGGCGTGTTGCTTTCTATCGTTGATTTTCGAAGTGCCAGCTGCGTGTTGCTTTGTATCTTTAATTTTCAAAGTGCCAGCGGCGTATCGCTGCCGGGCGTGGTACAGGCCATGCTCGGCAGCGAGACGAAGTGGTGGGCCGTGGTCTCCTTCTGCGAGGAGGTAATCTCGCAGAAGGAGGCCGCGAGCCGCATTCGCGAGAGCGGGCGACCGCGAGCGAGGCCCCGTCCGAGGCCGGGGGCGGGTGGGCCTCCGGAAGGGCCGGGGAGGCCATCCTGAGAGCGGCGGGCGGTGGTGCGTAGCCCTTGAGGCTCGTGCCACCGCCCGTCGTCTAAAGGGTGGGTAGAGTAAGGGACGGCGACGCTCTCGAGGGCGGAGAGGCCAGAGCCGCCCTCGGGAGCGTACGAGCCGGGGTGCGGCCGCGCCGACGGCACGGTCCCAGGGCCGTGCCTCCGGCGCGGCTATGGGGGCCGTGGGCGATCGCGAGTGTGGGACTCGCGGCCGCCCTCGGGCGGCCCCCGGGAGTGGGACGTCGGAGCAGTGTGGCCCTGCTCCGACGTCGGGCGCCAGAGCGCCGAGGAGAAAACAGGGAAGGGAGGGTGAAGTACCCCCTCCCTTCCCTGGAACGGGAGGACACGGGCGCGAGAGCCCTGCACGGGGGAGCACCTGATGTTATGATGTCTTCGGTCCCAGGTGCTCCCCCTGCATAGTGCGAGGATGGCCACCGTGGTGGGTTTTAGTGGGTAGGTCCCGCGCCCGATGGGTTTCCTTCCGGGCGCGGGGAATCCCACACTCCCCCCGCCCCTCCCCAGGCGGCGGGGGGGTCTTTCGAAGATTTCCCCCACGTTAAAAAAAAAAAAAAAAAAAAAAAAAAAAAAAAGTGCCAGCGGCGTGTTGCTTTGTATCTTTAAATTTCAAAGTGCCAGCGGCGTGTTGCTTTGTATCTTTAAATTTCAAAGTGCCAGCGGCGTGTTGCTTTGTATCTTTAAATTTCAAAGTCCCAGCGGCGTGTTGCTTTCTATCGTTGATTTTCGAAGTGCCAGCTGCGTGTTGCTTTGTATCTTTAATTTTCAAAGTGCCAGCGGCGTATCGCTGCCGGGCGTGGTACAGGCCATGCTCGGCAGCGAGACGAAGTGGTGGGCCGTGGTCTCCTTCTGCGAGGAGGTAATCTCGCAGAAGGAGGCCGCGAGCCGCATTCGCGAGAGCGGGCGACCGCGAGCGAGGCCCCGTCCGAGGCCGGGGGCGGGTGGGCCTCCGGAAGGGCCGGGGAGGCCATCCTGAGAGCGGCGGGCGGTGGTGCGTAGCCCTTGAGGCTCGTGCCACCGCCCGTCGTCTAAAGGGTGGGTAGAGTAAGGGACGGCGACGCTCTCGAGGGCGGAGAGGCCAGAGCCGCCCTCGGGAGCGTACGAGCCGGGGTGCGGCCGCGCCGACGGCACGGTCCCAGGGCCGTGCCTCCGGCGCGGCTATGGGGGCCGTGGGCGATCGCGAGTGTGGGACTCGCGGCCGCCCTCGGGCGGCCCCCGGGAGTGGGACGTCGGAGCAGTGTGGCCCTGCTCCGACGTCGGGCGCCAGAGCGCCGAGGAGAAAACAGGGAAGGGAGGGTGAAGTACCCCCTCCCTTCCCTGGAACGGGAGGGACACGGGCGCGAGAGCCCTGCACGGGGGAGCACCTGATGTTATGATGTCTTCGGTCCCAGGTGCTCCCCCTGCATAGTGCGAGGATGGCCACCGTGGTGGGTTTTAGTGGGTAGGTCCCGCGCCCGATGGGTTTCCTTCCGGGCGCGGGGAATCCCACACTCCCCCCGCCCCTCCCCAGGCGGCGGGGGGGTCTTTCGAAGATTTCCCCCACGTTAAAAAAAAAAAAAAAAAAAAAAAAAAAAAAAAGTGCCAGCGGCGTGTTGCTTTGTATCTTTAAATTTCAAAGTGCCAGCGGCGTGTTGCTTTGTATCTTTAAATTTCAAAGTGCCAGCGGCGTGTTGCTTTGTATCTTTAAATTTCAAAGTGCCAGCGGCGTTCCCTCAGGGGCTGTAGCTTGTTGCTACAGTACGGGACTGGCAAACCCGAGGTGCCCGATGCCAAACCACACCGTAAGACTCCTGTTGGTCGTCGCAACGACCCACTCCCAATCCTCTTTTGGCTTTGAGAGTGGTACGTGACGGCAGGAGGACGGGGGCCTTGGCTTTACCGCCCGGGGCCGCGAGGATGGTAACTCTATAAATTGCCCTCCAATCCTAAGCTACGGTGCGCGGTGATGGGATGCGTGGTTGGGGGGGGAGCCCCAATCCCAAGCGGCCAACTCCGGGGTACCTGCCGACCCCCCGGAGTATTTAGGCCTGCCCGGGTATGGCGGCTCTGCCCGGGTCGACTTACTTTCCGACCTACGCGTGGGAAAAAAAAAATGAGTAATATGCCAAAAAGACAAAAGGGGGAGGGGGGTCGGAGCGAGTGGCGCGAAGTGTGGCGACGGAGGGGGCACTCGTGCCCCACCGGGCGCCGTTCGAGGAGGGGGACGAGACGGCGTCGGTCTCGTCCCTGGCGTCCGCGACCAGCGCCGCGGGCGTAAAGAGGCGCAGGACGGTGGAGGGGCGGAGGACGGAGGAAGCTCCGTCCACGTCCGCTGCTCCACCGTTGCTCACGGTGAGCGACGGGGAGGAGGACCTCAGGGACGAGGATACGGCCCATGTATCGGCCCGTATTGCCTCGTCCCTGAGGTCTATTGAGAAGGTGGCCACCACATCGCGGGGGCTGACTACAGCCTCCGCGAGGTCGGTTGGCCAGGCCGCGACGGAGGCGCGGAGGGCTCTCCAGGAGCTGGAACGACGTGTCCCAGCTGCCTTGGAGAGCACGAACGCCCAGCTAAGGCAGCGTGTGGAGGCGCTGCAAGACGAGCTGGCGTGCTCGCGGAGGGAGACGGACGCCCTTAGGAGGCGCCCGCATCCGGGGCCGACGGGCGACTGCACGTGTGGGAGGGGGAAGGCGGGAGCTCCCCCCACACCAGCGACGTCCATGAGGAGCATCGAGCTCCTCATGGACGCCAAGATGGCGGCCATGATGGCCGTCATCCGCGGCGAAATCCGGGCGGCGCTTCGCCCCAAGGGCGGAGCGCCGGCGGGACCGAGGACCGGGCCCGGGAAACAACCGGGGGGCGGGGAACCGCAGGGGGGGACCATCGCGGTTCCGGGCCCTGCGGCAAAGACGAAGGGCAGGGGTGCCGTGGTGGGGGCGACGGCGGGGGCACAAATGCCTCCGCCGCCGCCCCCATCCGGTCCCTTGTGGACCGAAGTGCTGGGCCGAAGGGCGGGAAGGACGGCGAGGAGGGCGGCCCGGGTGCCGCCGCCTCCCCCGCCGGTTGCCCCGAAGAGGGACGGAAAGGCGGGGAGGGCGAAGCCCCGTCTGGGACGCCCCCCTTCAACGGCAGCAGTTATGCTGACCGTCCCGGAGGGGGGGGGCGTCTCCTACGGGGAGGTGATGGCAGCGGCCAAGGAAAATATATCCTTGGCCGCACTCGCCATCGAGTCGGTCCGCCCGAGATGGGCGGTGACGGGGGCGCTCATGCTGCGCGTGAGCGGCCCCGACAACGCAGCCAGGGCGGACCGACTGGCCGAAAAGCTGGGCGAGGCCTTGGCACCCCGGGGTGTCAGGGTCGCCCGGCCCACAAAGAGCGCGGAGCTGCGCGTTTGTGGGCTGGACGACTCGGTCACCCGGGAGGAGGTGGCCAGGGCGCTGGCCCAGGCCGGTGGCTGCTCTGAGGGGGACATCCGGACCGGGGAGGTCCGGCGGTCCTCCTCCGGCCTGGGAGCGGTGTGGGCACGGTGCCCTCTTCCGGCTGCCCGGAAGTTAGAAGCAGTCGGGAGGATCGTGGTGGGGTGGGTGTCGGCGAGGATCGAGGTCCTCGCCCAACGCCCACTCCAGTGCTACCGCTGCCTGGAGACGGGCCATGTCAGGCAGCGGTGCACCTCCGCGGTGGACCGCAGCGGTGCTTGTTACCGCTGCGGTGCCGAAGGCCACCGCGCGAGCCACTGCGCGGCGGCCCCCAAGTGCCCGCTGTGTGCGGACATGGGGAGACCCGCCGCGCACCGAATGGGGGGGAAGCAGTGTACCCCCCCATCCCGACGAGGGCAGAGGAGGGGGGCGCCGGGGCCGCTCCCGGCGCCGGTGAGAGCGGCCCCAGCTGCGAGCGCCGCGGCGCCCGCGGACCTGGCCGCGACCGACGCGACGGCCGCAAGGAAGAGGTCGGAGGCGGCGACGGCGTTGGTGTCCGCGATGGAGGTGGACATCGGCCCCGCCGCCGTCCTCACGGAGGTGCCACCAGGAGGCGGTGAGGAGGCCATCAAATAATGGCTCCCCGCCTCCTCCTGCAGGCCAACCTCAACCACTGCCGTGCAGCGCAGGACCTGATGTGTCAGACGCTGGCGGAGTGGGGGGGTGGTCTGGCAGTCGCCGCCGAGCCGTACCGCGTCCCCGACCATCCGCATTGGATGGGGGATGCGGGCGGCTTGGTGGCGGCTGTGTGGCAGGGCGGTGACGGGTCCCCTCCGTTCTCCTTACTGGAGAACGGGGCGGGATTCGTCGCCGTCCAGTGGGGGGGAGTCGCCGTGGTGGGGTGCTACGTTTCGCCCAACTGCGGCCTTGCTGCCTTCGAGCAGTACCTGGCCGGGGTGGGGGCGTGCCTCACAAGGATTGCGCCCCGGCCGGTGCTGGTCCTGGGGGACTTCAATGCCTGGTCTGTGGCATGGGGGTCCCCCAGGACCAATCGGAGGGGCGAGGCTCTGGGCGACTGGGCGGCGGGCTTCGACCTCCGGTTGATTAACCGGGGGTCGGAGCTGACGTGCGTGCGGCGCGGGGGAGGGTCCATAGTGGATTTGACGTTTGGATCCCCCGGCGCCGCGCGTATGGTGTCCGGGTGGGACGTGGTGGTGGGGGAGGAGACATTATCGGACCACCGGTATATCCGCGTGGTCTTGACCTCCCCCGAGGCCGCCGCGGCCCCGCACCGACGCCTCCGCCCGGGAGCGGGTAGCGCCCCACCACCACCACGCAGATGGGCGCTTCGGCGCCTTGACAAGGACGTCCTGGTGGCAGCCGCTCTGGCCGAAACCTGGCCTCGACGGGAGACCAGGCTGCCCGACCTGGATGGGGCCGTGGCTCGGCTCGGGAGCGCCATCGCGCGCATTTGCGACGCGGCGATGCCCCGGGCCGGGCCGCGGTCTCCTCGTCGGGCGGTGTACTGGTGGTCGGGCGAAATCGGGGAATTGCGGAAAGCATGCGTCCGGGCCCGACGCCAGTACACCCGCGCGCGTCGTCGGGCCGGACGGAACGGCGACGACGGCGCGCGGGCTAGGGCGGCGGAACTGTACGAGTCCTATCGCGCGGGAAAGAGGGCTCTGCAGGTCGCCATCAAACGGGCCAAGGCCCAGAGCTGGAAGGAGCTCCTCGAGACCCTCGAGCGGGATCCATGGGGGCGCCCATACCGGATAGTTCTGAATAAACTCCGGCCATGGGCGCCCCCGATCACCGAGGGTCTCGACCCCCAGCTCTTGAGGGACGTGGTCGACACGCTCTTCCCGATCGTGGGGGAGAGCGGGCCACGTCCCTCTGCGGACCCGACCACCTGGTCCGCGGAGCTGGGGGTCTCGGCTGGGGAGCTAGCCGCGGCCATCCGAAGACTCGGGGCGAAGGATACTGCCCCGGGTCCTTCGGGAGTGCCCGGCCGAGTCTTGGTCTTGGCCGCGGACGTCCTGGGTGACGGCCTCCGGGAGCTATTCGACCGCTGCCTGGAGGCCGGGCGATTCCCCTCCGCATGGAAGGTGGCCCGAATGGTCCTCCTCCGGAAAGAGGGTAGGCCCGCGGACTCTCCGTCCGCGTACCGGCCGATTTGCCTGCTCGACGATGTGGGCAAGCTCCTGGAAAGAGTCGTGGCGGCCCGCATCGTCGGGCACCTGTCGCGGGGTGGGCCCGGGCTGGCGGAGTGCCAGTTCGGGTTCCGGGAGGGCCGGTCGACGATCGACGCGATTCGACGCGTCCGGTCCCTCTCGGCCTCGGCGGTCTCCCGGGGTGGGGTGGCATTGGCGGTGTCCTTGGACATCGCCAATGCGTTTAACACCCTACCCTGGGAGGCGATTAGGCGGGGGCTTGAGGAACATCGAGTCCCCGCCTACCTTAGGGCAGTCGTCGAGGACTACCTCCGCGACAGGTGGATCGAGTATCCGGGCCGGTGCGGGACGGAGAGGAGAGCGGTGTACTCCGGGGTTCCGCAGGGGTCGGTGTTAGGACCCCTGCTGTGGAACCTCGGGTACGACACCGTCCTGCGGGCCGAAGACCTCCCCGACGGCGTCAGTCTGACGTGCTACGCGGACGACACCTTGTTGTTGGCCGTCGGGGGGGACTGGAGGGGGGCTGTTCGGGCCGCCGAGGACGGTGCCCGGCGCGTCGTCTCCCGGATCAGGGGGATCGGTTTGGAGGTGGCTCTCCACAAAACCGAGGTACTCGGGATGTATAGACCCCGGGGAGAGCCGCCTCCCCCCCTGATCCGGGTGGGTGAGACAGACGTCGAGGTGAGGTCTCAGATGAAATATCTGGGACTTCGCCTCGACAGCCACTGGCGCTTCGAGGGTCATTTCCGGGCCCTGGCCCCGCGGTTGGAGGGGATAGTTGGCGCTTTGGGCC
>NW_027478393.1:1744905-1769905 GCF_051014685.1 Ptiloglossa arizonensis
TTCGTCGAAGACTAGGTTCCAACAGCTCGGACCGAGAATCGAACCCTGTGGACAGCCTTTGGTGACTTTCTTGCGCACGATGCCGTGTTTGGAAACTATCGTGACCTCACGCTCGGCGAAGTAGTCGATCATCAGTCTGTAGAGATTTCGAGGGCATCCCCGGGCTTTCAACTTCTGTAGGATGCTGGGCCACCAGACGTTGTCGAAAGCACTGGAGATATCGAAGGAGAGTCCCAATACGTACTTTTCTTCTCGGCCAGACACCAGGTCCCTGAACTTCACTAACGCGACATCAGTGGATCGTCCAGGCCTGAATCCGTATTGCCGATCCGAGCAGTAGTCGGGGTTCAGAAACACTTTTCTCATTCGTATCAACATCAGCTTCTCCAACGCTTTGCCCAAGATGGAAAGTAGGCAAATGGGCCTATACGATTTGACCTCCGTCAGTGGTTTGTCGGGCCCTTTCAGTATGGTGATGATAGAGCCGACTTTCCATCTGACGGGAAATACTCCTTTGCACAGACACGCGTTGTAGAGACGAAGCAGACCGCTGTGGACGGATCCATACGCGCGTCTTAGGACTTCGACCTCTAAACGGTCCGGACCAGGGCATTTTCCTCGCTTTAGGCTCCAGATCGCGTCTCCAACCTCCTTCCTAGTGAAGACTGTGCAGTCTTCCGTCGGCGGGTCGGTGATTGAATCTAGCCTGATGTTCGATTGCTCCGGCGTTTCGTCCGCGGTCGTGTCGTCCGGGATTAACGCTCCGAGGAGCTGCGAGGCGGTGGATTTCCAGTCCATCGTATAGCCGTCTTGCGTTCGAATGTTGGAGACAGCTGTCTCAACTCGCACCTTCTTTTGGGCGATCTTGTATGTGAGCCCCCAGGGCTCCTTGTTTCCTTGCTCGGTAACAAAGTTTGTCCAGCTTTGAAACTTGGCAGTTCGAACAGCAGCTGTATAGGCTTTTCTGGCGTTATTGTATTCAGCCTTTCTAGCTGCTCTCTCCTTTTGGTCTTTCTCACGCTGGAAGGCACGTCTCAGACGATACACGTGCGTCTTCCGTTTGGTTAATTCCCTCGTCCACCAAGGGACGGATTTTGAGTGCCATTGCTTGACAGGTATGGAGGCTTTGCACGCGTGGACGATCGCCAGCTCGATCTCCTGTGCTAGATGTTCGACATCCCTTCGACATTCGACGTCTCCGGGAAGGAGCCTCTCGCGTTCAAGCAACGCACGATCGAAGCGAGACCAGTCCGCTTTGGACGTGCGGAATCGGGGCTCCAAGGCACGACGATCCTCGCTCACGTCTGCGAACTGTAACACAAACTCAATCGCTCGATGATCGCTGGAGGTCCAATCGTATTGGACCCTCCAGTTTTTCACATATTTCGACATATCGTTCGTCACTAGCGTAACGTCGATCCATGATTCGCCACTTGGGCTGGAGTATGTGGGTATACTTCCAGCATCGTTCATCACAGTCAGGCCGTGTTGAGCGATGAACTCTTCGAGTTCATCTCCCCGCGCGTCCGTTCGTGTGCCGCCCCACGAGGGGGACTTGGCATTGACGTCCGCCGCGATAACGACCCGACTGTGTCCGAGAGCATCAAGTACTTTTCCCAGTCGAGCCAAGCTGGGTTCAATCTCCTCGGAGCATTGAAAGTACTGACTGACCAAGTAAAAACTTCCGGCCGCATCATCGCTGATGCAAACGCAGGTCAAATGCGAGTCGCACAGATGCGAGATTTTGACCACGGAGAGTTCCGGGTTCCGGACAGCAATTGCCGCCATTACCGGTGTGCCCCCCGTGACTACTTTCGTCGCAAGCCCCAGCCCAGGGACGGTACCCTCTTGGGAATAGGGCTCCTGCGCGAGCAGCACATCGACCTTTCGCGAGTGCATCAACTCTCTCACCTCATCAAGAACAATCCGGGCTCGTCGCATGTTATGCTGCACGGCCCGGTATTGTCTCAGAGGGATGCTCTCGGTTTCATTTCTTTTATTTCTGCCCGCCATAATCGGTCCGAGCTATTACTTGTTCCAGCGCGACCTGATAGGACGCGCAGGACTTGTCTTTCGACCGATGGTCGTATCTTTTGCCCCTAGCCTTGCAGTTTGAACAGACCGGGGTCTCGTTCAAACTCTTGCAGGAGCTTATCGTGTGCCCACCTCTAGCACAATGTCCGCAAACTTCCTCCTTCACTTTGCAGTGTTTGGCCATGTGGCCAAACCTCTGGCACTTAAAGCACCGAGCCACCGCAATGTAGTCCTGCACACGGCAAGACGACCATCCGATGTACACTCGGCCTCTCTCTTTGAGCCGCAGGCGAACCTGCGGGCTGCACTCAATGACCCAGTTGGTCGTTTTCGCGTTATTCGCCTTGGGCCCGGTTGCAAACCGGACTTTCAAGGCGGATGACACTTCCCCCTGTGTCATTTCACTGAGGTTTTGTTTCCAAATACTGGATACAACCTCCTCCTTTGTAACCTTTCGAGGAACGTCATACACTATAAGTGTAGGCTTCCTCTTCGTTTGTACGGAAACTGAAAGACCCACTCCTTTCAGTTCCGCCGAATTCGTGAAGGCCTTCAGGTCTTCTTCGCGTTCGGTCTCGACGACTATGCCACCTGAGTGGATGCGTCGAACCGCTGTAACGCGGATCTTGGCCTTGGTAGGCTTGACGACAGACAGAACAGTGTGTTTTGTGACATCACTGTTCTGTTTTGTTCCCTTCGGCGGGAATATGCGCACCGCATTTCGGGGTGGCACCACCGCGTCTGGGGAGACTTTCTTGGTGTCGACCTTTACCGCATCGGCGTAGGTCGACACTTGTTTCCGCACTGCAGATTTCGCATCCATCAGCGTCCTCTGCGCCACGCTCTTTACGGCCGCCTTGAGGGACTCCTTGGAGTCCTGGCGCACCGCGGCGAGCTGCCCTTCGAGGAAGCTGCTGCGAATGAGCAGTTCCTGGACAAGCTCGTAGAGCGCGGATGTTTGGCCGATCACACGGCCACCGGCCTCCTTTGTTACCTTCGACTCCGGTCGAAGGCAGAAGCTCCGGACATCCGCGATCACGGCCGAGGCTTCGTCTCGTATGAGATCGAGCGGCCGTATTTTGGGCCCAGATACCGCCTCCGTCGGTACCTTGCCCCGTTTCTCGGAGGCCGGTTTGCCTGGTATGGCTGTGCCGGCCTTCTTCTTCCTGGAGACCGTTGTCCAGTCTCCAGGCTTTTCACCCGGGCCCGGTGGGATGTTCCCGTGGGCCTCCGACATTTTATGAGCACTGGGCTTTACGGCCCGCGGCTCCTTTGGATTTTTACGGGTGGGAACACCCGGTCCATCCTGCTTTTGCGGCTTGGCCGCGTCTTTTGGCTTTTTCTTGGCAAGCGGCGGCGCGGGGTTCTTGTCACCCGCAGGCTTCGCCGTGCCTTTTGAGTCTTTGCCAGGGGAGGCGTGTTTCTGTCCCTCCCCAGCTTCCTCCTTCTTCTTTATTTTTGGGGACGACGTGCCGGGAGCACCTGCATCGTCGACCTCCTTCTTTACAACTACCGCGTCGCTCTTGAGAATCTCAAGAACGACCACGGGTTGGTCTGTGGTTTGGGTTTGTATTTGTGATGCCATATTTAGTTTCGTCTTTTCATCCCGCTGCATGTCCCAGCCTCCTCGGACCCTCAAATGGAACCTGGCTCCGCCAGGTTAGGACATTACCCAGGATATAGTCCGCGTTCCAAGGCCGACCGGGTCTCCCCGGACTCCAAGGTCCCCTTCCTCGCCCAAAATAGAACCCACTCGCCGAGACGTATGGTCGTTCCAAGCCGATTGACTAGGCAAAGAGCTGCTTTTCTCGCCTAGCCGCCCGTCTAGTCGAAGCAGTGGCCAAAGGTACGTGTTGGGTGCACACTCTCCCGCAGGACAGGGCCCCCTCAGATCCCAGGACCCACCTTTCCGACGACACGGGTCGCCCCGCACGGCAAACACGGGGGGGACAAACCTCAGCAGTTGCCCCCTCTGCTTCGCTACGTTCGGTTTAGCGATCCCGTTTGACACGGGACCCCCAGTGGGACCGCGTGGAGGTACGCAACGTAACTTGAACATGACCTCGGGCATCATGTCCCGAGTAAAACGGCCGGGCTGGGGAGCATCGACCCTTGGCTCACCTGAGTCCCAACCCAAACTTTCGCTCGATAGCTTCATAATTCTGTTGCTTTTTTTTTCCCAAGTGCCAGCGGCGTGTTGCTTTATTTTTCAATACGACGGGTGATCGGTCGCTTATAATTTTTACCCGCCGTGGCTCCTTCACTTGCTGCGCACTCTTTCCACTGTGTTTGTAGATGTTTCTAGGTGGGAGTACGCAGCATCCGCTTGGGTGGTTTCGTCATTGCCGAGGCCGGTGCCAGCTCCGGCTCGGTTTGAGCGTGTTTGGGCCGTAATGGACGATTTTTGGACTTTCGGTGAGCCAGGGGATGCTCTACCCCTGCTCCTGCAACCCCGGGTTCTGGTCTCCGTATTCCTACTTCATTGACCTAGCCCTTGAATTACTCCCCACCAGTAGATAGGGACAATTTCAATTTCAATTTCAATTTCTGAAGCCTCATTCTTGCGGCACCCGAGCTATGGCTCATCTCCGCCTTTATTCATTTTTGGATAATGCATCATTTGCGGTCCTTCTTATCCATGTTTTTGCTCTAACCTGTTTAGCCTCTTAGCCGTTGCCCTGCAACGTTGCCCGTCCCTAACCGCGTGGAGGTGGGCTGATTATATTTCAGGTGAGCGGCTTCGTCAATGTTGTTAAAGATTTTCTCTCTTCGTTATATTGGTCCGTTTGTCTTAGTGTGTTTCTTCATTATTCTCCTTCCGGGTATTTGTTTCTTTATAACCTATTTACACTGGCTTTAGCTGTGAAGACTTGGTCCGCATAGACCGCCAGCAGTCTGAAGTTCTCCTTGGTGCTCACAAATCTTCCCCATTCTTCTCTTGGTATTTCGTTTAATAGCATCTCTGGTCTGTATTGCGTCCATTGTGGGCAGCGGAATAGGATGTGGGCCACATCTTCCTCCTGGCTGTCGCAAAAGTGGCACTTAGAGTCAGGAATGGATCCTCGCTCGAACAGCGTCAAGTTTATAGTGCCGTAGCCAGTGAGGAGCTGGACACATTTTCTGTTCGGTCTAAGCCAGTCTGGGTGTTTTCCTTCGGGTACTTTCGGTAGAAAGTGATAGGTCTTTCTTCCGTGTGAGTTGTGGTCCCAGCTATCCTGCCAAGCTTCTATTACAGCCTTATTTATTCTGGCTTTTTCAGAGCCCGTGTTTGGATTTCCTACGTTACTCGGGGTTGTATCTTCGTTTTGTTTGTCCTCGTTTGGGGTGTGCTGATAAGTTCTCCATTTTACATATTTGTTTTTAGTCACTTTGTAGGTTAAGGCTTTCCTTGCAATTTCCAGGTGCAGAGGCAGCACCCCGGCAATGACCTGCATTGCCACGGTGGGGGTTGTCCTGCAAGCCCCAGTTAGCGGCAACAATAGCAGCCTCTGCATGGATTGTAGAATCCTACTGATGTGCGAGTGTTCCACTCTGTGGTACCACGCGACAGCACCGTAT
Source organism: Ptiloglossa arizonensis (assembly GCF_051014685.1). Lineage (NCBI taxonomy): Eukaryota > Metazoa > Arthropoda > Insecta > Hymenoptera > Colletidae > Ptiloglossa > Ptiloglossa arizonensis. Next base: position 1,750,498 of record NW_027478393.1, read on the forward strand.
GTTATCATGGGGAGATACAGGGCCTTGTATAAAATGTTCAAGGCTGGCCCTTTTAGTCCCCATTCCTGGCTTGCGGCCTTCCTTATAACTGCCGAGACTTTGGCAATCTTCTGTCTTACCTCCTTTACGTGTGGAATGAAGCTAAGCTTCTTGTCCACGCGTATTCCGAGGTAGGTGAGTTCGTCAACGAACTTGATCCTTTGCCCATTGATGTTAATTCTCGGCATTCTTTCTTTGTCCAGACTGCCTTTTATCAGCATGGCCTGGGTTTTTTGCGTCGCAACGGTGAGTTCATGTGCTCTGCACCATTTACTCAAAGTCGAGCAAGCTTCCTCGCCCCTTGCCTCCAGCCCGTTTCTGCTGTTACCGTTTATGACTATGGCTAGGTCGTCTGCGTAAGCTACTGTGAAGGTGTCTTCCCTCTCTAGCTCTTGCAGGTCGTGCAGGAGTACATCCATGCAGTAGTTCCAGGCATATGGTCCGATGATCGAGCCCTGCGGACAGCCTCTTTTCATAATCTTAGTTGTTTCTCTGTGCACCGATCGTAGTGTCACCCTCCTGTCCGTGAAGTAGGATTTGGCTACCTTCATGAGGGTCGTCGAGCAGTTGGCCTTAATCAGTCTTCTCAGGATGGGCGTCCACCCTAGATTGTCGAAGGCTCCCGCAATATCTACGAAGATGATAGCGGTATATTTGTAGCTGCTTCCTTTTGCTTGGCTCAGGAGGGTGTCTAAGGCATCGTCTGTCGACAGCCCCTTTCTAAATCCGAATTGATTTTGCGCGCACAGCTTGTTGTTCTCGTACTCCCTGTTTATTCTACTAATAATTATCCTCTCGTAGAGCTTTCCTAGTACCGAGAGTAGTGCGATGGGGCGATAAGAGCTGACCTCTGTCGGGTCCTTTCTTGGGTTTTTCAGGATGGCCCGTATCTTGGCCACCCTCCACAGCTTAGGGAAGGTACCCCCCCGTAGGCAGTTGTTTAGAACTGCCAGATATATTTCGGGGTCGATGCGCCAGACCTCCTTGACTATCTCTGGGTTTATGCCGTCCATTCCCGGGGCTTTTCCGCTCTTAGTTGCTTTGATAGCCTCCTTTATTTCCATAATGGAGATAGGCTTTTCGGTGTTAGAGTTCTGGTACTGTTGGATTTCCGTGTCTGGTGTGCTACATTCCTCTGTTGTGTCCCCGGGAAGGTCCGGTGCCACCCTGTCAAGTAGCCTCCTCATAGTTTCTTCGAGGCTTCCAGCCGCATTGGCCCCCTTTCCCACCGCATGGAAGAGGTTCGCGCTTTGAATTTTATTCCTCATGATGTTGTAGACTATCCCCCATGGGTCATTGCCCCTCATTTTTTCTACGAAGCATTCCCAGCTTTTCTTTTTGCTTCGCCTGATCTCCGCGTTGTACTCATTTTTTGCTCTTCTGTAGCTGTTTATGTCGTCTTCCAACCTGCGTGCCGCGTTATTTCTCCTATCCCAGTTTACTTGCTTCCTAGCTGCCGTGACCTTCCTTCTAAGTTGTCCTAGGGTGTTTGACCACCAAGGGACCATCCTTGTGACGTTCCTTCTTCTGGGGATGGCCCCACGGCAGGCCTCAACGATGTTCATCGTGAGGAGGCCTGCCGCGGTGTCCGGGTCTTCGGTAGATAGCCGTAACTTCAGGCCCGCGTCGAATCGGGCCCTAATGTTCCGACCGAAGTTTTCCCAGTCAGCCTTTTTGACGTTGAAGTTGGCGTCAGTTGGCTGCGTTCTTCTGGGAGCCCGGTCTTGGTGACACACTTTGAAGGTGATGGCATTGTGGTCGCTGTGGGTTAGGTCGCTTGCGACCCTCCAGTCCACAATCGCTCCGTCTGCTCTACGCGTCGCAAGAGTCACGTCGATATTCGAGCTTCCCTGCGACGTTTCGAAGGTAGGAGGATTGTTCGGCAGGTTCTGTATGACCAGGTCGTTCGTCAGAATGAAGTCTTCCACCTGCTCACCTCTTTCATCCGTGAGTCTCGAGTGCCAGGTGACTGAGTTGGAGTTTATATCAGCGGCAATTATTATGGGCTTGTCTCTTCCCAGTTTCTGAATTAAGTTGTCCAGCAGGTTTACGTAGGGGGCTACGTCGTGTGAGTATTGGAAGTACGCGGACACTAGGTACAGCTCACAGGATCCGGAGATGATCTGAGCAGCAATGACATGCTCCGAGCCCTCAACCTCTATTTGAAGTACGTCTAGGTCTCGATTTTTAATAATTATAGCCACTTTCGGATTTAGAGTGCAGGGCTGGACTACTCTCTCGCCAATGGAGCAGTATCCTTTGACCTTGCCCTTGTGAGAGTAGGGTTCTTGGAGTAGCATAACGTCTATATTTTTCCTCTCAGAGAGTTGCCTTATGTCAGCGGCCACCGCTGTTGATCGCTGTGCATTTAGTTGCAAGACCTTTAGGTCCATTGCACTTTATTATTATATACCTCGAGTTGCTTAAGGTACTCGGGGCATTTGTTATCTTTGATGGAGTGTGCCGTATCCTTTCGCCGGGCCTTTCTACAGCACACACACACTGGCTTTTCCTTGGCATCGGGGCAGTCCTTTTTAAGGTGTCCCTCTTTGCCGCAGTGTTCGCAAGTTTGGGCGTGGGAGCAGTCCTTGGCGATGTGCCCATAGGCGCAGCATTTGAAGCACCTCGTGAGATTGTAGTGCTGCTTCAGCCTATGGGACTCGAACCCTAGGTACACGCGTCTTTTCGCCATTAACTCGCTGAAGATTATGCCCGGTGTTTCCACAATCCAGTTTACTTTTTCCGGGTCTTTCGTCTTGTAGCTAGCTCTTGGTCTGATCACGAGCTCTGATTTTCTCTTTCCAAGTTCAGAGCTTAGGTTTTTAGACCACAACTGCTCTGTGATATCTTCTTTGGTGACCTTCTTATCAACGTCAAAAACCATGATCGAAGGGTTCATCTTCTTGGGCCTTTCGATGTGGAGGCCTACCTTTCCAAGCTCGGCTTTGGAGAGTATGTCCTCGTCGACTGAGCTCTCCACTTCGACCACCAGACCCTTGTGTCTCATTTTTCTCGTGTTTCGAATTTTGATCTCCCTCGAATGTTTCGATATTTTCCCAAAGAATGTCGTCTTTAACTCGTCGTTTGTTCTTTTGTCATCCTCCTTGTCGGGTTTAACAAGAAGGACCAGTGACGGCGGTCGTACGGAAATCTCGCCCGGTTTTCCTGCATCTCGTTTTGGGGTTCCCTTCTTGGCAGGTGCTTTCGCCGCATCTGCAAAAGTAAAACTAGGCTTCGCAGGCGCCGGGGGTTTTACTTCTTTTTCCCTCTCCTTTTCCTCAAGCCGACCCTTCAGCTTTGCACATTTTAGGTTCACGGCGTTGAAACTTGCCTCCAAGAGCGACCATTTGGCCATAATAAACTTGATGGCGGTTTTGCTAATTTTGTTTGTGTCGTTAAACATGAACGACTCTATTTCCTTCCTTAGGGAGCTAACTGTGTCTAGCTCCAATTCCTCGGGTTGGAGATCGTCAGCGTTCTCATCCCTAGAACGCTTGCAACTCCTGGCCGTGCTCTTCGTGCTAGAGATGGAGTTTGCTCTTGGTTTAAGCAGCATGCTTAGGGGCAAGTCCTCGAGATTCTCCAGACTTAAGTCCGTTTCCATCTCGGCTGATGGTTCCGTCTCGGCACATGCTTTGTTCGTCTCCGCCTTCTGCTCCTCCATCTTACTTTTTGTTTGATTAATGTTTTCCATAAAGATCCCACGAGTCGGGACGAAATATTCAGTCACTCCCAGGGTGACGCCCTTTCCCGGGAGAAGGCACTTTTACGACGGAGATTGCCTGGTCCTCCGAAGATGGCTCCGCTAGTGGCTGGGTCACCCCCCAGTCATTCATCCCCTTGGCGCGGATCCTTGGCCGTGGGATTGGGGTTACTTATTATAGAGGTTTTCTCCCTCGCGGCCCGGGCGGCTAAGCCGAGGCCCCCGTTCCTGTAAAACATGACCACAGGCCTACGGTGTGATCCTCGGGAGGTTTTCACTCTCCCGTTACTGTCTCTCTCCTCCTTTTCGTCTTCTCCTTCTTCCTTCATCGTCTTTCCGGGTTGTGCGTGGTAGTTCCAGCACATTTAAGGTCACCCGATATCCCTCGATGTCCAACGGGTTCCCATTATATCTCTCGGTTTCCCTCGGTGTCCCTCGGTTTCCCTCGGTGTCCCTCGGTTTCCCTCGGTGTCCCTCGGTTTCCCTCGGTGTCCCTCGGTTTCCCTCGATGTCCCACGTCGTCTTTCCAATTCGCTCCATTTCCTTTCATTTCTTTTCCTTTCCTTTCAATCCAATTTCATTTCATTACGCTTTACTTCGTCCTTTCATCATACTCTTCGCCACTGAAGTGGCAACCTAACAAATCTACAACCTAGGCGTCCGCCCGTCTTCCGGCCAAGGCCTCAGACAGGACGTTGCGCCTCACCAGCGGGACCAGCCGGTGCCTGAAATGCGCTCCGGAGCGCACCGGTACAGGATGCTACAGGGGAGTGTTGGCCGTCTTTGCCTAGCTGCGAGTGATCAGCTGGCAACGTGGGTTTCACGCCACTCGGACTCTGCCACCAATCAGAGTCCTAACGGTCCTTGCCAGTCCGCCCGCCTGGACGTCGTAACGCCAGGACGGGTGCACACCCCTTCTTCCCAGAGCGCTATCCATCGAGCGAGCCCGCTCCACTCGATGGACGCCCTGGGTATAGACCCGGAGGCCTAGGGTGCTGGTCGCAAGTATTTTTACTAACGACCCAAGCTGGCAATTCCCGGTTTATAGCCGCAGGAGCTAACAGTATGTTAGCCCCTCACTGATCACCCCGCTTTTGACAAATCGCCGGCCCCTGTAGCCTATTATGTTGGATCCTCTTGGTAAGGAGGTGGACAAGCCACCGACCTTCAGCCTTAGGCCCCCACGCTACGACAAAGCGAGATCCAAGTTGCAGGGGAGTAGATAGGGACATTCGTCTAGTTGTGTTTTACGTGACTGTGCCTGCCGCGAGGGCTCAACAAACACGGCCCCCATGGGCGTGGGATTGAAATACGATCAATCAGCGCGTCTACGTGAAGTTTCTCCACATAGACTACCAATTTGACGCCAGAGTGCAAGCTCCAGTCATCCCTTTTGGTGTAGGCGAGACCTTTCTAAATCTCTACCGGCTCTGCAGGTCGGTACCCGAGCTGATAATGCAGCTCACCCATCGAGGTATTACCTCTAGCCCGCGATATAGGCTATACCACTGCCCCCGCGAGTCCAACCCATGGTCGGCAACAGTGGGGAATTTTTCCCCCTCTGTGGGCTACGCCAGACCCCCGCGGTACCAGTTTAAACTACTGGTGGAGTTTTCGCACTTATTATGCTCCCCGTTGTGGGTCTTGCACCCCTCGGCACAGGTGGGCCAACTCGGATGCATGGTGGCGTCACTCACCAAAGGATTCCAGTCACAGACTATGTCGGTCGACATGGCTTCCCTCTTGTGCTTGGAAAGGGGGGGGGAAGGGAAAAAGGAGTAGCTGGGAGAGGAAGGTTGGGGGGGGGGCTTGGGAAAATAAAAGAAGAAGGAGGAGGAGAAGAAGAAGAAGAAGAAGAAAGAAGAAGAAGAAAAAGAATGGGACGCTGGGTACTTACCGCCTCTCCCGCATTCTTCTTTTGAAGACTTCCTCGGCGAATTTACACACGCACTCGTAACACTCAATACTACTCAGTACACCGCTCACATCTGTCTGTCCACTTTCACTCACTTTCACACCAAACGCCTGCAGGTTTCTCAAGTCCTCGTACAGTTCACACTCCGTTAGTATGTGCATCCAGTCTTCGCACGCCGCACCACATTCACACCTGGCACTCTCTACCAACTCACGCTTCTGTAGAAAACCATTCATGCTACCATGTCCAGTTAGGAGGTAGCACATGTACAACCCTGGCTCAAATTTAGCACTCATACCCGCAAACCTCACATTTTTTATATAACCATACGTCACTCTTCCTCTTTCGCTTCTGTCCCATCTATTCTGCCATTTTTCATACACTCGATTTTCAATTTGCTTCATACAGTCATCTTTACTCTGTAATCTTACATCTTGATTCGTGATCAAGTCACTTTCATTTACACACGTACCCATCCTTACATTATATGCCGCACATCTCCGTTCACACTCCAGGTCCCACGGAAGTACGCCCATAAGGATTTGCATGGCTTCCGTCGAGACCGTTCGGCACACATTTAGACACGCATACAGCGCTACTCTCTGACATGTATTCAGCAATCGTTTACCATACTCATACCTTATGATACTACCCCATGCACTCGCTCCGTACATCATGCACATCACTATCATACCTTTGTATATTACTTTCATCGCTTTCTTTCCTAATCCCCATTCTTTTCGGAGCACCCTCCTCAGGTAACCTATTGTATTTGTTATTTTTCTCTTGAGCTCTATTAAATGCGGCTTGAAATGCATTCGCTCACTCATACACACACCTAGGTACTTGAGTTAGTAGATAGGGACATATAGTATTAGTGTGTTTGATGTCCGTTCGCGAGCGAAGGGACGCGCTGTACCTGGGACTTTAAGTCTATACCAGCGTTCTCACTACTCTTGCCTGGTGGTCGGGCATCCACCTTCTTGTCGCACCGCCACGTAGTTCGGAGGGTGACGGCGGCGAACCATCACTGCCACCTCGAGTCCAACCCAATCCGGGGTACACCCGCCGAAGCGGGTGGGGCTTGGCTCCCGGCCCGAGGAGTCTTGGCCGAAGCACAAGACTGTACTGCGTTCAATCTCTCATTTCTGCCCGCCGTAGTCGGTCCGGGCTATTAATTTTTCCAGCGCGACCTGATAGGACGCGCAGGATTTATCTTTCGACCGATGGTCGTTCCTCTTGCCCCTTGCCTTGCAGTTTGAACAGACCGGGGTCTCGTTCAAACTGTTGCAGGAGCTCATCGTGTGCCCACCTCTAGCACAATGTCCGCAGACTTTCTCTTTCACTTTACAGTGTTTGGCCATGTGGCCAAACCTCTGGCAATTAAAGCACCGAGCCACCGCAATGTAGTCCTGCACACGGCAAGACGACCATCCGATGTATACTCGGCCTCTCTCTTTGAGCCGCAGGCGAACCTGCGGGCTGCACTCAATGACCCAGTTGGTCGTTTTCGCGTTATTCGCCTTGGGCCCGGTTGCAAACCGGACTTTCAAGGCGGATGACACTTCCCCCTGTGTCATTTCACTGAGGTTTTGTTTCCAAATACTGGATACAACCTCCTCCTTTGTAACCTTTCGAGGAACGTCATACACTATAAGTGTAGGCTTCCTCTTCGTTTGTACGGAAACTGAAAGTCCTACTCCTTTCAGTTCCGCCGAGTTAGTGAAGACCTTTAGGTCTTCCTCACGTTCGGTCTCGACGACTATGCCACCTGAGTGGATGCGTCGAACCGCTGTAACGCGGATTTTGGCCTTGGTGGGCTTGACGGCAGACAGAACAGTGTTTTTTGTTACGTCACTGCTCTGTTTTGTTCCCTTCGGCGGGAATATGCGCACCGCATTTCGGGGTGGCACCACCGCGTCTGGGGAAACTCTCTTGGTGTCGACCTTTACCGCATCGGCGTAGGTCGACACTTGCTTCCTCGTTGCAGATTTCGCATCCTTCAGCGTCGTCTGCGCCACGCTCTTTACGGCCGCCTTGAGGGACTCCTTGGAGTCCTGGCGCACCGCGGCGAGCTGCCCTTCGAGGAAGCTGCTGCGAATGAGCAGTTCCTGGACAAGCTCGTAGAGCGCGGATGTTTGGCCGATCACACGGCTGCCGGCTTCCTTTGTTACCTTCGACTCCGGTCGAAGGCAGAAGCTCCGGACATCCGTGATCACAGCCGAGGCTTCGTCTCGTATGAGATCGAGCGGCCGTATTTTGGGCCCAGATACCGCCTCCGCCGGTATCTTGCCCCGTTTCTCGGAGGCCGGTTTGCCTGGTATGGCTGCGCCGGCCTTCTTCTTCCTGGAGACCGTTGTCCAGTCTCCAGGCTTTACACCCGGGCCCGGTGGGATCTTCCCGTGGGCCTCTGACATTTTGTGAGCGCTGGGCTTTGCGGCCCGTGGCTCTTTTGGATTTTTACGGGTGGGAACACCCGGTCCATCCTGCTTTTGCGGCTTGGCCGCGTCTTTTGGCTTTCTCTTGGCAAGCGGCGGCGCGGGGGTTTTGTCACCCGCAGGCTTCGCCGTGCCTTTTGTAACCTTGCTAGGGGAGGCGTGTTTGTGTCCCTCCCCAGCTACCTCCTTCTTCTTCGTCTTTGGGGACGACGTGCCGGGAGCACCCGCATCGTCGACCTCCTTCTTTATTACTACCGCGTCGCTCTTGAGAATCTCAAGAACGACTACGGGTTGATCCGATTTTGTTGTGCTTTTAGTTTCCATCTTTATGTTACGTCTTTTCATCCCGCTGCATGTCCCAGCCTCCTCGGACCCTCAAATGGAACCTGGCTCCGCCAGGTTAGGACATTACCCGGGATATAGTCCGCGTTCCAAGGCCGACCGGGTCTCCCCGGACTCCAAGGTCCCCTTCCTCGCCCAATATAGAACCCACTCGCCGAGACGTATGGTCGTTCCAAGCCGATTGACTAGGCAAAGAGCTGCTTTTCTCGCCTAGCCGCCCGTCTAGTCGAAGCAGTGGCCAAAGGTACGTGTTGGGTGCACACTCTCCCGCAGGACAGGGCCCCCTCAGATCCCAGGACCCACCTTTCCGACGACACGGGTCGCCCCGCACGGCAAACACGGGGGGGACAAACCTCAGCAGTTGCCCCCTCTGCTTCGCTACGTTCGGTTTAGCGATCCCGTTGAAACGGGACCTCCAGTGGGACCGCGTGGAGGTACGCAACGTAACTTGAACATGACCTCGGGCATCATGTCCCGAGTAAAACGGCCGGGCTGGGGAGCATCGACCCTCGGCTCACCTGAGTCCCAACCCAAACTTTCGCTCGATAGCTTCACAGTTCTGTTGCTTTCCCGATTGCCAGCGGCGAGTTTGCTGTTTTTCAGCGTGACGGGTGTTCGGTCTATTATTATTATTTTACTCGCCGTGGCGCCTTCACTTGCTGCGCACTCTTTCCACTGTGTTTGTAAATGTTTCTAGGTGGGAGTACGCAGCATCCGATCGGGTAGTTTCGTCATTGCCGAAGCCGGTGCCAGCTCCGGCTCGGTTTGAGCGTGTTTGGGCCGTAATGGACGATTTTTGGACTTTCGGTGAGCCAGGGGATGCTCTACCCCTACTCCTGCAACCCCGGGTTCTGGTCTCCGTATTCCTACTTCACTGACCTAGCCCTTGAATTACTCCCCACCAGTAGATAGGGACAGAGGGAATCTCGTTAATCCATTCATGCGCGTCACTAATTAGATGACGAGGCATTTGGCTATATCCTGTACCATATCCGAGGATAGGTAGACTTCCGAGCTATACCTGCTCGTAAGGTATTTACACATTAGAAAACAAAAAAAAAAGAAAAAAAAAAAAAAAATTGTCGGGCCTACTTCATAGTTCCACTGCCAAACGATCTGCCCACAGGTTTGAAAAAATTAGGAACGGGGACCCTTTCGGGAGGCGAGCTTAGCCGCACGCTACGCGTGCGCCCAGGGAAAGCCCCGCGGAGGCGTCGCCCCGGATTCTGCATGCATAGAATCCGCCCCGCGCCCTGCGTACACAAAACATGTAACAGGACTCGCACCGCTCGGTGTAAAGGGCCGAGACGGGCTACATAGCATATATCAGCTGACAGCTGCCTCGTTCGTTTACTATAATTTTTCTTAGCCTTGCGACTGCGTTATCGATAAATACTCTATCCGGCCCGTAGGCTTGGTCCATAAATAATAATAAATAAATAAATATGTCAATAAATAATAAAGATAGTCATTAGACTCGTCAATAAATAAATAAATAACTAGGTAAATAAATAAATAAATAAATAGAAAAAATATATATGTAACCATCACATTACGTGATCGTAGTCAATGAACTGGTTCGCCATTTCAATCGACGATCGGAGTGCGATTAGTGAGGCCGTCAAGACATCATTGCTTACAAGTCCTAGGGTTTTCAAATTTCTCTCCGTTTCCTTGGGTACTGCGCCTCTGCACCCAACCACTATCGGGATTACTTGAGCTTGCAAGGCGTTCATTTTTATCCGTAAGTGTTCTGCCGTTTCCCGATATTTTTGTTGTTTTTCCCGGTATGCGTTCCGGAGATTGTCACGGTCTTCATAACGTACCGTGACGTCCACCACGTAAACCTTGTCATGGTCTTTTATGACCAAATCTGGTTTTCGTAGCTCCCCCAGAACGTTAATTACCGGCTCCTCGTACACAGCGCAGTGCCTGGCCACTTTGCTGAGCACGAGCTTGCATATCTCGTTATGGCGCTTTATACGCTTTGCCTTGGTATGGGTACATTGGCCCAGAATGTGACCCAAGGTCTCGGTCTGAGAGCCACATCGTCGACATTTATGATCGACGTCTTTGTTGGCTCTCCTAAGTACTACCCTTGTCCCGAACGTATTTGTTCGCAGTTTTAATGCGTCCAGATATCTGGACGGCCTCAATAAATTGGGGTTGTAAAGCCAGGCATTGCCGGTTTTGTCACCAAAGAATTCCTTGATGCCCTGGCCTTGAGAGACGAGCTGCCTCCATTTGTCTGTATCCCTCTTCCTGAGGGACCTGCGCGCGCCCTCGATATCTTGAAGGCTTGTGGGCCAACTGAGGCCCACCGACGTTGCGTATTTCCTTATAATTCCTTCCTGCCCTAGGTATGCACACCTAACCGCCTCATCTACGGCCTCCCTCATTTTAATCGCGTTTCTTAATTTTGCCAATTTCACGATATTAGCGATTCTCTGGACCCCCAGACCACCATGACTCTTATCGGAGTAAATAACTCCATCAGTCGTTGACTGATGGAGATGCAGAATTTTCTTTATTGTCTGTTTTACCTCATGGTCTATCTGGTCCAAGAGGCCCAAGGGAGGCGGATTTGCCACCAATTTATGTACATACCTGGGCAGTAGGTACGTTTTAATAAGGTTAACTTTTTGGTCCGGTTTTAGTTTCATTCGCGCAACGCATTTGGTCGCCTCTGAAATTTCTTTGAGATCGACGCGACGCAGGCCCCTCCAGGGATCCAACGTGGCTCCCAAGTATCTAATTGTGATTTCGGGGTCGGAGTACGGTACAGCCTCCAGACCCAGTTTTAATTCTGGGTTTTTAATATACCACGTTTTGCACTGACGTGCAATTTGGAATGCGCTACATTTTTCAGCCGCAGCTTTCATATTGAGTTTCTTAAGATAACCTTGCACTCTCTCACATTGTTTCTGTGCCTCAGTCTTATTTTTTGCCAGAAGTACAAGGTCATCTGCGAATGCCAAAATGGAGACCTTCTCGTCTCCCACCCCAACGCCCTCCGATGTCTCCTGTATAATACGAACCAGTGGTTCAATTATTAGATTGAAGAGGAGCGGGGACAAAGGATCCCCCTGTTTAACTCCTCTGAGTAGGGACACTGATAGGGTCTCTTTATTCCTACAATGTATAACCGTCCGACAACCATCGTACATTGTTTGTATATACTTTCCGATGGTTGCCGGAACGCCTTTAGCTTCCAGTGCCTCCCCCAGGACGCTGTGGGGAACCGTGTCGAAAGCTTTGGAAATATCCAAGACTGTAACTACGCCGCCTGTAGCCTCCTTCATTCGGCTTAGGGCGCTGCTGAGGATGGCTATATTATTTTTACAGCCATCCTCCCTCACAAAGCCCTTTTGTCTCGGGTGTTGCGATATCGTGCCTCTTATTCTCTTATCTATCATCGCCGAATACAGTCTACCCAACAAGGAGCCTATTGTAATGGGCCTCCAGTTGCTGACTTCCGCCACGCTCTTCCCCGTTTTGGGTATGAGCGTTGTACGGTTCAGCTTCCATTGCGCAGGGTAGATTCGGCTCAGCAATAATAAATTGCACAATTTGGCAAATGTTAGCAGCGCCCCAGCCCTTCGCAAGTGGATCTTTTTAATCTGGTCCACTCCTGCAGCTGTATCCTTCTTTATTTTCTTTAATTTTTCCACAAGCTCGCCCACAGCGATGGGTACCCATATTTGGTCCATTTCTATTTTTGGATTACTAGCTTGTTTCACTGGAATTTTCGTTTGGGGTCCGACTACACCCCAGAGACCCGAGTACAGTGTCCCCACTGCCTCCTTATCTGGAAGATCCACCTCCTTCTCTTGGATGGTCTTCCCCATTATCGCCAGATCCAGGAGCTTTCTGGGGCATTTCTTGTAAAGCTCCTGATATCTGGCATATTCAAACCTCCTCCTATTGTTCGCCCCCTTGCTCTTTTTCTTCGGTTGACAGTCCGCTTCTCGGCCTTTGTTGGGCCCTTTGCTCGCCTCAACGCCTTCCTGTAGTCGCTTCGTGAAGCTTTCCAGCAAGGCGTTCACAGCGGACTCGTCGACCTCATCCCGACCAGCCAGCTCCTCTATCGCTTTTTCAATATATTTAAAATGATTTGACTCATCTAGCGGGCTGGTCATAATGGCCCCCCTTATAACCACCTTCCAGTTTTCCAGGCTGGAAAGGGGCTGGGGGCTTACTTCTTCAGCGGCCGACTCATACGAGCTGCCGTCGGAGGACTCCTCCGAAGGGCCCTCATCGACCGCTTCCTCCTCCCTTTGCACGGGCAGGAGCCTCCTTTTATCGCTGATTTGCTTAAGTGTTTTTCCAGGGAGAAAAGGTTTAATAGCGACATTCGGCTGACGAAGGCTTTTAAACCTTTCGTTCAGCCGGACGAGGAGGTCGGTTTCCTCCTCTGACCAGGCCGAGGCTCTTCTGCCTGGTCTACTACCTCCCTGGTTTGCGGTGCCAGCCCTTCTTTTCTCATTCCTTATTTCCGGGTGCCTATGCAACTCATGCATAGACAAACCCCGCTTAGTAGCAAATCGCCCTCCACAGGCGTCGCATATCACCCCTTCACATTCATTACCAGGGACCAGCCCTTTGCATTTTGGGAGGTGGCACCTACATGCATGTAATTTAGGAAATTCCTTATGACATGTGGCGCACCTCCATTTGATTCTTATCCTTGGATGTTGGTCCTCTGCATGGTCTTTAAACTGCGACGCCTGCAGGAACGACCTGCCACGGCCAGACAGGCTGCACGCAACGCACTCAATCTGCCCGCCCAAAGGGAGGTCCACACATTGAGTAATCTCGTTGTCCGATATCATGCCAAGGTCGTCATCATTAGCCCTCCGATCCACAGCGGACATGTCCGCCACAGAAGCTCCAGGGCCGGGAGCTTCTGTGTCCGAGGCACCTTTACTACTAGCCATTTGTAAGAGAAAAAAATTTTTTTTTTTTTTTTTTTTTTCCAATTTCTAGGTTCCAAACGTCACCAACTCGTAGCCATTAGACTTGCCAGGTTGTAGGTGCACTTACTGAGGAGACCAAGCGACCTGACGGCCGCCCAACCTCCCTCCTATTTACTGATCCGGAGGACCTTCAGGCCTCCAGATTAACGGCACTACGTACCTCTTCACCAAACTGGAGACTAAGTCTCCCTCTCCAAGCTACCACTTACAATGGAGCCTGGTCCAGCGGCCGACAGACCGCCTGGTCTCCTAGCTCGGGAAGGTGGGGTCGCCGGGCCCATACAGTGTGCACCGTCACTGCCCCTGCCTTAAAAGAGAGTCTGCCTTAAGAGAGTCATAGTTACTCCCGCCGTTTACCCGCGCTTTTTTTGAATTTCTTCACGTTGACATTCAGAGCACTGGGCAGAAATCACATTGCGTCAACACTCTTGGGGGCCATCGCAATGCTTTGTTTTAATTAGACAGTCGGATTCCCCTAGTCCGTGCCAGTTCTGAGCTGAGTGTTGAATGACGGCCGAAGAAACGACCGCGACGTCAAACGCCACAGAAGCTCCGCAGCAAGGAAGATCCGTGAGAGGCCAAGGCACGGGACCGAGATCGGATCCCGGTAACAGTAATGATACCGTTCACCTCGCCCAGGCCCGGCACGTCAGCCAGACTCACTTCTCGACCAAGCCCGACACGCCCCGCTCCTCAGAGCCAATCCTTATTCCGAAGTTACGGATCCAATTTGCCGACTTCCCTTACCTACATTAATCTATCGACTAGAGGCTCTTTACCTTGGAGACCTGCTGCGGATATGGGTACGAACCGGCGCGACACCTCCACGTGGCCCTCTCCTGGATTTTCAAGGTCCGAGGGGAAGATCCGGACACCGCCGCAACTGCGGTGCTCTTCGCGTTCCAAACCCTATCTCCCTGCTAGAGGTTTCCAGGGAACTCGAACGCTTATACAGAAAAGAAAACTCTTCCCGGATCTCCCGACGGCGTCTCCAGGTCATTTTGGGTTACCCCGACGAACACTCTTACGAGGGCCCGAATGGTAAGCGGTTCCGCAGCCGGGTTCCGGAATAGAAACCGGATTCCCTTTCGCCCAATGGGTGTGTGTCTCTTTTATGTTTCTGTTTGTACGATGTTTCATTATTTTAGGACACCTCATCTGCATAGGATTTCTCTTAGGGCTTAGGATCGACTGACTCGTGTGCAACGGCTGTTCACACGAAACCCTTCTCCACGTCAGTCCTCCAGGGCCTCGCTGGAGTATTTGCTACTACCACCAAGATCTGCACCGACGGTGGCTCCAGGCAGGCTTACGCCCAGACCCTTCTGCGCACACCGCCGCGACCCTCCTACTCGTCAGGGCTTTATGGAGGACGGTCACCCGGGAGTGACACGTCCCTCCCCACTTGCCGCTGACGGCGGAGTATAGGCGCGACGCTTCAGCGCCATTCATTTTCAGGGCTAGTTGCTTCGGCAGGTGAGTTGTTACACACTCCTTAGCGGATTCCGACTTCCATGGCCACCGTCCTGCTGTCTTAAGCAACCAACGCCTTTCATGGTATCCCATAAGCGTCGACTTAGGCGCCTTAACTCTGCGTTTGGTTCATCCCACAGCGCGAGTTCTGCTTACCAAAATTGGCCCACTTGGCACTCTGATTCAAAATATCTCGTGGCTTCATGATCCAAGCAAGCCAGAGATCTCACCCATTTAAAGTTTGAGAATAGGTTGAGGTCGTTTCGGCCCCAAGGCCTCTAATCATTCGCTTTACCAGATGAAACTCGCATGCGTTCGCGGAGGAACGAGCGAGTGCCAGCTATCCTGAGGGAAACTTCGGAGGGAACCAGCTACTAGATGGTTCGATTAGTCTTTCGCCCCTATACCCAGTTCCGACGATCGATTTGCACGTCAGAATCGCTACGGACCTCCACCAGGGTTTCCCCTGACTTCGTCCTGACCAGGCATAGTTCACCATCTTTCGGGTCCCAACGTGTACGCTCTGGGTGCGCCTCTTCTCGCAATGAGAACGAGACGCCCCGGGAGTGCGAGGCCGATACGTAAGCGGCCCATCCTCCCTTGGTCGACGCAAGGCCGACTTTCACTTTCATTGCGCCTTTAGGTTTACTTCTCCCAATGACTCGCGCACATGTTAGACTCCTTGGTCCGTGTTTCAAGACGGGTCCTGAGAGTACCCAAAGCAGTAGCGTCGCCAACCGGTAATTCAAAGCTTGGCCAGTCCAAGGACACCGCCTGCTAACAGCTGGCCAGGCCCGGGGACGGCATTCAGATCCGTCGTCTCCGGGTAAACTGTCCGAGCTTGCGGCGGGCCCGACGCACACACATTTCAAGAATGGATTGGTTGCGGCCCGATACCGTCAGAGTACCGTCGTGCAGCCGGTCGGGCGACCGAGCCTCTGCCGCGAGCGTACGAAGGCGCCGCGACAGGCAATGCAGCTCAGGCCGTAGACCGACACACAACGGGTTGCGACGTTCTACTAAGGAAGAAGTGCACGACTACGTTACCGGACTTCACCCAAAGGTGGTGTAACCCCTTCATGGGACCAGGAAGGCCCATTCGGGTTATCGCGCACCAACGGGGGCCAGCTTCGTTGACGATGAATCTCCCCGTTCGATCTTTTGGGTTTCTCAGGTTTACCCCTGAACGGTTTCACGTACTCTTGAACTCTCTCTTCAAAGTTCTTTTCAACTTTCCCTCACGGTACTTGTTCGCTATCGGTCTCGTGGTCATATTTAGCCTTAGATGGAGTTTACCACCCACTTAGGGTTGCACTCTCAAGCAACCCGACTCTAAGGAGAGATCCTCCCGAAACGCGTACTGGTCGCTACGGGCCTGGCACCCTCTGTGGGTAAATGGCCCTATTCAAGTTGGACTTGGACTCAGTTCGACGTCACGGGATAAGCGGATCCTCCTGAACACTACATTTCCCTGCGGCAATACCGCGGGGATTCAGTGCTGGGCTCATTCCTGTTCGCTCGCCGCTACTAAGGAAATCCTTGTTAGTTTCTTTTCCTCCGCTTAGTAATATGCTTAAATTCAGCGGGTAATCTCGCCTACTCTGAGGTCGTCAAACAAACGTGTTTTTCTTTAACAGCGAAAGGCAACGACGCCGAATCAAAGAGAGCAAGGCGCCACAATCTTTTCGTCCCAACTCGACGTGTTCTGCAGTTGCATACGCGATGATGATCCTCTCTCTTCAATCGTTGTTCGCTCGCGTACCAGGATAGGCGGGGATATACGCCGACGTGGACGGGTGTAAAAGAAGAACGAGCGAGGAGTGGGGAAACGACGTCGGGGCGCGAACGAGAGGTCTTATTCCTTCCCTCAGTAACGCGCTCGACGAGCATTTTCTCCCTATCTCTCACGCAGATTCTTTTCTTTTCACCGCATTCCCACACGTACGGCGTCGCCCGACGCAAAATCCCATCGGTGACGCTTACATGGTTCTGTCGATTGAGAGAGTTCTTCGCGTTGAACCGAAGAAAAGGAAGCCTGCTGTTTTCTCGGTGACAAGGAGAGATTTTCAAGCACCTCGCCAAAGTGTCTCTCTAACTGAAATTCGATGCGAAACGCTCGCTAGACGTTTAACCGGTTGAAATTTTAACGTCCGTCCGTTGCTTTTCCAGTAAAACATACTAAAGGAATACTACTAACACGCGTCGACTTCGATTCTACTTATTCTTCCCCTCTCTCGCTCACTCTCGATCTGACTCCTATTCTCCAGAGCAGAACGAAGAGAAGGAGGAGGAGGATAAGAGAACCCGGTGTTAGCAAGTCCGAGATGAATTCGAAAAAGTTGTCGTGGACTGGACGACCGGTTATACGCGCGGTCTCACGATCGACAACAGAGACATGGGGTGACCAACCTCTCGCTTTCCCTTCAGCAGTTTCCCTTCATTGTGGCAAAGTTTGTCGTTGCGTTCGAGCCGCTCCAAAGAGGATTTTAAGTACAGCACCGAAGGTTCAGAAACGTTTGCACGCACGAGCATATCTCTTACCAAACGAACCACATCGACGGGTCAAAAATTCGATTCGACGAACGTGGCCGAAGTCTTCAACGTTCGAAGATAAAGACCTCCCTCGATAGTGGTCGCGGTAAATTTGATGTGACATCGCGGGCAACGACGACCCCCGCTGGCCGACAAATCCCTGGGGCTGTGCGAACGACGACTATTAACAAATGCCACATTTCACGTGGTGGGGTGATTCATTTTTGTCCTCTATTAGTCTCTCGATTCGTGTTCCTTTCTGGACGTAAAAATCATTTCAGGCAACGTTGGGAGCGCGGCAAAATTCGATTCGGGCGAAAGACGAATATATGCGCGCGCAAACTTCAAAGTAATCGTAGGGAGCGGTGTTCACGGGCGGTCGTATTAAGTCGACGCGCGACGCCGCAACACTCTCGCGAGTCCGAACGATTACATATGGAGACGCGCAGGCAAATCGTTATTTTCGCACGTCCGCGACAATCGCCAACGAACTGCCCATCTTTCGCTCGTACGTAAGCATCTCCGTACACACCCGACTCTGAAACGTTTCCATTCTCTCCGGAAACGACGGCGGGGATTGGATAGCAACGCAAGCAGTATTAGGTTATGTGAACGACCCTCAGCCAGGCGTGGTCCAGGAATTTTATCCGTGGACCGCAATGTGCGTTCGAAATGTCGATGTTCATGTGTCCTGCAGTTCACACGTTGACACGCAATTAGCTGCGTTCTTCATCGATCCACGAGCCAAGTGATCCACCGTTCAGGGTAATCGTTATGCAATTTTGCGTTTAAATTCTCTTTGGTTCTAGTTTTGAAAATCGATGCCCGCGCCTCCGACCAAACGTAGAAAGAAGGAGGCTTGGGCGTCGCCAAATTGACGACACAAAGTCCCGACTGACGGAACACGTCGAAAGTTCGCGCACATGAACGCGAATCATTCGACGGCCGGGTGCAAAGTACATTGAAAAACCATCATGAATCGTGGGATGTGGAACCGCGGGGATAATCCCGATCAAAGGAACCACAGTCCTCACCGATTGAGCTGACGAACGCACGTGGGAGCGTCCAGATTCGAAAAAGGACTCGCAGCCGGCTCGAATCGGTCTTTCGTCCCAACTTCAAACCGCATTCGACGCGGTGCATGGGTGTCCGACTCGCTATCCGAGCTTCACAGCCGGTCCTCCCGAAGTCTTCGGACGCACATCGACGCGATCGTCAGTGGTTACCCGGGGTCCTCGGGCAGAGGTTCCAATCAGCAGGACGTTTCGTTAGAAATCGACGAAAGTCAGGAGAAAGCGGGATGCGAGAGAAAACGCAAAGAACGTTGCGGAACAAAGTCCGACGGCGTCTCGTTCCTCCTCGGTTATACTCTCGGGCGCTTTTACTCGAGCCTGGCTTCGACGAGCGAGCACACGTGCAGTCAGCATCTTTCTTCACGACCGAGGCTTCACGGAAGAATAGACGGCGGGTGACAAATAGTCGTGCAACGACCGATCTCTCTTTCTTTTTTCCGTTCAATCGTTCTCGTTTCATTATTATTATTCTCGGGAACTACCCTCGAATTATTATATATCTTGCACAAAGTAATGGACGTTTCTCTTTATTTATTTATTTTGTGCGTATCAACACCTCGCTGTTGGGTTGTTGAATAGACAAAGTAATGGACGTATTTCTTTTTTATTTTTCCTCCTCGGATAGATAGAGAGACCGACGACTACTACCGCACCTCGCGCAAGCGTCCACCTACCGTTATCATCCCGTTTGTCGAGAGAATCTTTGGCTGCAGGGCTCTCTACGCTTTCACGCACGGCCAACGGTGACGGACGGGAGAAACGCAATAGCGCCCTCCTCGCGTAAGCCGCCTCGCGCTTTGGCAATTTGTATCTGTTTTTTATTTGGATAACCGTGTTTCTGTATTTATCCATGATCCTTTAAGTTCTCATTTATTCATATTTCTCGTTAATGATCCTTCCGCAGGTTCACCTACGGA
>NW_027478393.1:1772405-1787405 GCF_051014685.1 Ptiloglossa arizonensis
AATGCCCTCTCTCGACGGAGAGGAGCCGACAATTTTAGTTTAAAACAATTTATACAATCGCTCGGACTGTAAGAGTTGATGCATAGTAAAGTACGATTATACACGTTCGTGTATAAAAGTCTATCAGCGTCGCTTTGACGCGTATACCACATAAGAGCCATTCGGTCAAAGACACCGACTCGTGGCACTGCTGTATAGAGAAATAGTAGCGGAACGAAACACGGTGCGAAAACAGTTGAGAAAATCTCAAGGAGCGATGACTGCTTCTCGACCGAGGTCGAAGAATAGCCAAGCGCCCGACGCTGCCTCGACCGGCCGCCCGTACCGTTCGGTCTCTTATAGGTACCGAACGGCCGGCCGGGACGCCGGCGACGCACGGTCCACAGCACGCGCGCTTACGGGGGAAAACCGCCGCAACGACAGACCGCCCGGGCGACCCGCTGGAACTTAGACGGAAAACCACATTCCGAACAAATCACGATACAGCGCACTACGACCAATCGAACAAAGAATAAATGAAACATATATGTTAGTAGCATACCACAGGACGAATAAATACAAATATTTAATAATTTCAGGGCCGTATTGCCTCCCGGTCACATCGGTCCGGAACGAAAATTTCGAGCTATCCACACGTTAGGCACACCACCGTGTAGCTGGCATGCTAAAACACGCTGCTGTGTGCTCAAAGTGTACGGTCGTCGTGTCCGTTCTCGAGATAATAGAGAAGAACTGTTCGATACGTGCCGAAAGTTTCAAAGTCCCAGCGGCGTGATGCTTCCCGGTCACATCGGTCCGGAAAGAAAATCTCGAGCTATCCACACGTTAGGCACACCACCGTGTAGCTGGCATGCTAAAACACGCTGCTGTGTGCTCAAAGTGTACGGTCGTCGTGTCCGTTCTCGAGATAATAGAGAAGAACTGTTCGATACGTGCCGAAAGTTTCAAAGTCCCAGCGGCGTGTTGCTTCCCGGTCACATCGGTCCGGAACGAAAATTTCGAGCTATCCACACGTTAGGCACACCACCGTGTAGCTGGCATGCTAAAACACGCTGCTGTGTGCTCAAAGTGTACGGTCGTCGTGTCCGTTCTCGAGATAATAGAGAAGAACTGTTCGATACGTGCCGAAAGTTTCAAAGTCCCAGCGGCGTGATGCTTCCCGGTCACATCGGTCCGGAAAGAAAATCTCGAGCTATCCACACGTTAGGCACACCACCGTGTAGCTGGCATGCTAAAACACGCTGCTGTGTGCTCAAAGTGTACGGTCGTCGTGTCCGTTCTCGAGATAATAGAGAAGAACTGTTCGATACGTGCCGAAAGTTTCAAAGTCCCAGCGGCGTGTTGCTTCCCGGTCACATCGGTCCGGAACGAAAATTTCGAGCTATCCACACGTTAGGCACACCACCGTGTAGCTGGCATGCTAAAACACGCTGCTGTGTGCTCAAAGTGTACGGTCGTCGTGTCCGTTCTCGAGATAATAGAGAAGAACTGTTCGATACGTGCCGAAAGTTTCAAAGTCCCAGCGGCTGGCCGGGGTGGGGGCGTGCCTCACAAGGATTGCGCCCCGGCCGGTGCTGGTCCTGGGGGACTTCAATGCCTGGTCTGTGGCATGGGGGTCCCCCGGGACCAATCGGAGGGGCGAGGCTCTGGGCGACTGGGCGGCGGGCTTCGACCTCTGGTTGATTAACCGGGGGTCGGAGCTGACGTGCGTGCGGCGCGGGGGAGGGTCCATAGTGGATTTGACGTTTGGATCCCCCGGCGCCGCGCGTATGGTGTCCGGGTGGGACGTGGTGGTGGGGGAGGAGACATTATCGGACCACCGGTATATCCGCGTGGTCTTGACCTCCCCCGAGGCCGCCGCGGCCCCGCACCGACACCTCCGCCCGGGAGCGGGTAGCGCCCCACCACCACCACGCAGATGGGCGCTTCGGCGCCTTGACAAGGACGTCCTGGTGGCAGCCGCTCTAGCCGAAACCTGGCCTCGACGGGAGACCAGGCTGCCCGACCTGGAGGAGGCCGTGGCTCGGCTCGGGAGCGCCGTCGCGCGCATTTGCGACGCGGCGATGCCCCGGGCCGGGCCGCGGTCTCCTCGTCGGGCGGTGTACTGGTGGTCGGGCGAAATCGGGGAATTGCGGACAGCATGCGTCCGGGCCCGACGCCAGTACACCCGCGCGCGTCGTCGGGCCGGACGGAACGGCGACGACGGCGCGCGGGCTAGGGCGGCGGAACTGTACGAGTCCTATCGCGCGGGAAAGAGGGCTCTGCAGGTCGCCATCAAACGGGCCAAGGCCCAGAGCTGGAAGGAGCTCCTCGAGACCCTCGAGCGGGATCCATGGGGGCGCCCATACCGGATAGTTCTGAATAAACTCCGGCCATGGGCCCCCCCGATCACCGAGGGTCTCGACCCCCAGCTCTTGAGGGACGTGGTCGACACGCTCTTCCCGATCGTGGGGGAGAGCGGGCCACGTCCCTCTGCGGACCCGACCACCTGGTCCGCGGAGCTGGGGGTCTCGGCTGGGGAGCTAGCCGCGGCCATCCGAAGACTCGGGGCGAAGGATACTGCCCCGGGTCCTTCGGGAGTGCCCGGCCGAGTCTTGGTCTTGGCCGCGGACGTCCTGGGTGACGGCCTCCGGGAGCTATTCGACCGCTGCCTGGAGGCCGGGCGATTCCCCTCCGCATGGAAGGTGGCCCGAATGGTCCTCCTCCGGAAAGAGGGTAGGCCCGCGGACTCTCCGTCCGCGTACCGGCCGATTTGCCTGCTCGACGATGTGGGCAAGCTCCTGGAAAGAGTCGTGGCGGCCCGCATCGTCGGGCACCTGTCGCGGGGTGGGCCCGGGCTGGCGGAGTGCCAGTTCGGGTTCCGGGAGGGCCGGTCGACGATCGACGCGATTCGACGCGTCCGGTCCCTCTCGGCCTCGGCGGTCTCCCGGGGTGGGGTGGCATTGGCGGTGTCCTTGGACATCGCCAATGCGTTTAACACCCTACCCTGGGAGGCGATTAGGCGGGGGCTTGAGGAACATCGAGTCCCCGCCTACCTTAGGGCAGTCGTCGAGGACTACCTCCGCGACAGGTGGATCGAGTATCCGGGCCGGTGCGGGACGGAGAGGAGAGCGGTGTACTCCGGGGTTCCGC
Source organism: Ptiloglossa arizonensis (assembly GCF_051014685.1). NCBI lineage: Eukaryota > Metazoa > Arthropoda > Insecta > Hymenoptera > Colletidae > Ptiloglossa > Ptiloglossa arizonensis. The sequence continues at coordinate 1,775,538 of NW_027478393.1, forward strand.
AGGGGTCGGTGTTAGGACCCCTGCTGTGGAACCTCGGGTACGACACCGTCCTGCGGGCCGAAGACCTCCCCGACGGCGTCAGTCTGACGTGCTACGCGGACGACACCTTGTTGTTGGCCGTCGGGGGGGACTGGAGGGGGGCTGTTCGGGCCGCCGAGGACGGTGCCCGGCGCGTCGTCTCCCGGATCAGGGGGATCGGTTTGGAGGTGGCTCTCCACAAAACCGAGGTACTCGGGATGTATAGACCCCGGGGAGAGCCGCCTCCCCCCCTGATCCGGGTGGGTGAGACAGACGTCGAGGTGAGGTCTCAGATGAAATATCTGGGACTTCGCCTCGACAGCCACTGGCGCTTCGAGGGTCATTTCCGGGCCCTGGCCCCGCGGTTGGAGGGGATAGTTGGCGCTTTGGGCCGTATCCTCCCCAACCTGCGGGGCCCGAGTGACCGGGTTCGCCGCCTCTACGCGGGAATGGTCCACTCGGTGGCCCTATACGGGGCCCCCGTTTGGGCGGGCGACCTGGCCGCCTCCCGGCGCAGCAAGGTATTGCTGCGCCGGGTTCAAAGGCGGCTTGCATTGCGGATCGCCCGGGGGTACCGGACCGTTTCGTATGAGGCGGCGAGCGTCCTGTCAGGGCTACCCCCGGCGGACTTGATCGCGGGCGCGCATGCGGCTTTCTACGAGGGCCGCATGCGCGCCCGCGAGGATGGGGTGGTCCTGGCGGGATGCGAGGTGGAGGCCCTCAGGCGCCAGGCCCGGGAGTCCATGCTGCAGCTTTGGCAGCAGCGGCTGGCCGAGCCGTTGTTCGGCCAGAGGACTGTCCGGGCTATCCGGCCGGTCCTGTTTGAGTGGCTGGGTAGGCGCTTCGGCTCACTCACCTACCGGTTGGTGCAGGTGCTGTCCGGGCACGGATGCTTCGGACAGTACCTGTGCCGGATCGGTGTGGAGGAGGCGGCGCGCTGCTGGCACTGTCCAGCGGACGAGGACACGGCGCAACACACCCTCGAGGTGTGTCCGGCCTGGGGGGTGGAGCGCCGTGTCCTCACGGCCGTGATTGGGGCGGACCTATCGCTGCCGGGCGTGGTACAGGCCATGCTCGGCAGCGAGACGAAGTGGCGGGCCGTGTCCTCCTTCTGCGAGGAGGTAATCTCGCAGAAGGAGGCCGCGAGCCGCATTCGCGAGAGCGGGCGTCCGCGAGCGAGGCCCCGTCCGAGGCCGGGGGCGGGTGGGCCTCCGGAAGGGCCGGGGAGGCCACCCTGAGAGCGGCGGGCGGGGGTGCGTAGCCCTTGAGGCTCGTGCCACCGCCCGTCGTGTGAAGGGTGGGAAGAGTAAGGGACGGCGACGCTCTCGAGGGCGGAGAGGCCAGAGCCGCCCTCGGGAGCGTACGGCCGGGTGCGGCCGCGCCGACGGCACGGTCCCAGGGCCGTGCCTCCGGCGCGGCTATGGGGGCCGTGGGCGGTCGCGAGTGTGGGACTCGCGGCCGCCCTCGGGCGGCCCCCGGGAGTGGGACGTCGGAGCAGTGTGGCCCTGCTCCGACGTCGGGCGCCAGAGCGCCGAGGAGAAAACAGGGAAGGGAGGGTGAAGTACCCCCTCCCTTCCCTGGAACGGGAGGACACGGGCGCGAGAGCCCTGCACGGGGGAGCACCTGATGTTATGATGTCTTCGGTCCCAGGTGCTCCCCCTGCATAGTGCGAGGATGGCCACCGTGGTGGGTTTTAGTGGGTAGGTCCCGCGCCCGATGGGTTTCCTCCGGGCGCGGGGAATCCCACACTCCCCCCGCCCCTCCCCAGGCGGCGGGGGGGTCTTTCGAAGATTTCCCCCACGTTAAAAAAAAAAAAAAAAAAAAAAAAAAAAAAAAAAAAAAAAAGTCCCAGCGGCGTGTTACTTCCCGGTCACATCGGTCCGGAACGAAAATCTCGAGCTATCCACACGTTAGGCACACCACCGTGTAGCTGGCATGCTAAAACACGCTGCTGTGTGCTCAAAGTGTACGGTCGTCGTGTCCGTTCTCGAGATTATAGAGAAGAACTGTTCGATACGTGCCGAAAGTTTCAAAGTCCCAGCGGCGTGATGCTTCCCGGTCACATCGGTCCGGAACGAAAATCTCGAGCTGTCCACACGTTAGGCACACCACCGTGTAGCTGGCATGCTAAAACACGCTGCTGTGTGCTCAAAGTGTACGGTCGTCGTGTCCGTTCTCGAGATAATAGAGAAGAACTGTTCGATACGTGCCGAAAGTTTCAAAGTCCCAGCGGCGTGATGCTTCCCGGTCACATCGGTCCGGAACGAAAATCTCGAGCTATCCACACGTTAGGCACACCACCGTGTAGCTGGCATGCTAAAACACGCTGCTGTGTGCTCAAAGTGTACGGTCGTCGTGTCCGTTCTCGAGATAATAGAGAAGAACTGTTCGATACGTGCCGAAAGTTTCAAAGTCCCAGCGGCGTGATGCTTCCCGGTCACATCGGTCCGGAACGAAAATCTCGAGCTATCCACACGTTAGGCACACCACCGTGTAGCTGGCATGCTAAAACACGCTGCTGTGTGCTCAAAGTGTACGGTCGTCGTGTCCGTTCTCGAGATAATAGAGAAGAACTGTTCGATACGTGCCGAAAGTTTCAAAGTCCCAGCGGCGTGAGTCGTGCGCCGGCAGCCGACGGAGACGGACGTGTGCGGCGTGTCGGGACGGCGGGACGTTGTGTTGACGTTGTGTTGTGTTGTTCGCATTGAAAAGGTAGGACCCGTACACGCGAACCGCACGCACGTGCGTACGAGGGTTTTGATTCGTTGAACAATCGAGAGATCATCGGTGAACGGTGCTGTGACACGTTAACTACGGGTGCACGCGGGTGTGTCTATAAATAGCTTCGTGTGATTCGGAGTGTCGCGTTTGATCCACGTGCTCTTTCGGAGCAGGTCACGGAGAAAAGATTGTCAACAAGAAACACGGACCGCGGGGCACGAGCGAACGGCGGAAAACAAGGACAGGAGAAGGACGGTGTGGTGCGTATCGGGACGTTGTGTTGTTCGCATTAAAAAGGTAAGACCCGTACACGCGAATCGCACGCACGTGCGTACGAGGGTTCGATTCGATTCGTTGAACAATCGAGAGTTCATCGGTGAACGGTGCTGCGACACGTTAACTACGGGTGCACGCGGGTGTGTCTATAAATAGCTTCGTGTGATTCGGAGTGTCGCGTTCGATCCACGTGCTCTTTCGGAGCAGGTCACGGAGAAAAGATTGTCAACAAGAAACACGGACCGCGGGGCACGGGCGAACGAACGGCGGAAAACAAGGACAGAGAACAGTCACCTGCTATCGGATTCGGAACGATCGTTTCGCGAACGAATCGCGTCGATGTTGACAACAGCATCGTATACGCGCGTGTTTCCCTTCCGTCCTCGTGACATAAACACATCGTAAACACGCGCGACGCGCGACGCGCTCGCGTATTCATTACGTATTCATTACGAAATTCCGACGAGTCCTTGTCTCGTATACTCGTCCCGGTCGTGTAAACAAAAAGCGGGACGGAACACGCTGGGCGGAAGTGCCCCGCGGATTATCGGATTATCGGATTATCGGATTATCGGATTATCGGATTATCGCGATACGCGGTACTTTCGACAAATTGGCGCGTTCCATTCGATCGCGGTAGCGGGAATCGATATGTCGCGAGATTCTCGCCGACGTCACCGAGTAAAAAGGAACGAATACCCGAAGTGTGATCCTTGCTCGGAACGAGAATACGAAATCCTGTTAACTCGATCCGTTAATGTAACGGGCACGAAGACTGGCCGGCGACTACTCGGTGACGCGTCCGCGCGTATCATATGCGCGTATCAACGGAACGAAATCGCGCGTAAATAAAACTTGTTGTTCCGGGACGGGCGCAACAGCGGAAGAAGAGGAATCGAACACGCGGAGAAGCTTGCCGTGGTTCGTAACGGCGGACGAAGGGAAGGGGACGAGAGGCGAACGATGCTGTCCGGTCGTCGCGGTTAATTCGCACGTGTCGCGATGTCGGGCGGCAAGGCGGGCGTCCGTGGCACCGGCGCCGAGTGCAGGAAGTTCGCGCCGAACATATTCAACAAGAGCAAGTGCAGCAGCTGCTTCAAGCAGAAGGAGGAGCACAGCGCGGAGGCTCTGGAATGCAACAGGGCCACGAGGAAGATTTCAAAATGCGGATACCTGTTCGTCGCCCCCGGCTGGGACTTCTCGAATCCCCTGAATCGGACCAAGAGGTGGCAGAGAAGATGGTTCGATCTGTACGACGACGGGGAGCTAACGTACTCGGTGGACGAACACACAAGGGTTAGAAGGAAGATAATATGTTCTGGGATTGGAGGTGTTTGTAGAAGAGAAGAAGAGAAGAAGGGAATCGTAGGTGGATTTTGTTCGATGTGAGTCTAAGTTTCGAGGGGATCCCTCAGGGGCTGTAGCTTGTTGCTACAGTACGGGACTGGCAAACCCGAGGTGCCCGATGCCAAACCACACCGTAAGACTCCTGTTGGTCGTCGCAACGACCCACTCCCAATTCCTCTTTTGGCTTTGAGAGTGGTACGTGACGGCAGGAGGGACGGGGGCCTTGGCTTTACCGCCCGGGCCGCGAGGATGGTAACTCTATAAATTGCCTTCCAATCCTAAGCTACGGTGCGCGGTGATGGGATGCGTGGTTGGGGGGGAGGCCCCAATCCCAAGCGGCCAACTCCGGGGTACCTGCCGACCCCCCGGAGTATTTAGGCCTGCCCGGGTATGGCGGCTCTGCCCGGGTCGACTTACTTTCCGACCTACGCGTGGGAACAGAATGAGTAATATTCCAAAAAAGAAAAAAGGGGGAGGGGGGTCGGAGCGTGTGGCGCGAAGTGTGGCGACGGAGGGGGCACTCGTGCCCCACCCGGCGCCGTTCGAGGAGGGGGACGAGACGGCGTCGGTCTCGTCCCTGGCGTCCGCGACCAGCGCCGCGGGCGTAAAGAGGCGCAGGACGGTGGAGGGGCGGAGGACGGGGGAAGCTCCGTCCACGTCCGCTGCTCCACCGTTGCTCACGGTGAGCGACGGGGAGGAGGACCTCAGGGACGAGGATACGGCCCATGTATCGGCCCGTATTGCCTCGTCCCTGAGGTCTATTGAGAAGGTGGCCGCCACCTCGCGGGGGCTGACTACAGCCTCCGCGAGGTCGGTTGGCCAGGCCGCGACGGAGGCGCGGAGGGCTCTCCAGGAGCTGGGACGACGTGTCCCAGCTGCCTTGGAGTACACGAACGCCCAATTGAGGCAGCGTGTGGAGGCTCTGAAAGACGAGCTTGCGTGCTCGCGGAGGGAGACGGACGCCCTTAGGAGGCGCCCTCATCCGGGGCCGACGGGCGACTGCACGTGTGGGAGGGGGAAGGCGGGAGCTCCCCCCACACCAGCGACGTCCATGAGGAGCACCGAGCTCCTCATGGACGCCAAGATGGCGGCCATGATGGCCGTCATCCGCGGCGAAATCCGGGCGGCGCTTCGCCCCAAGGGCGGAGCGCCGGCGGGACCGAGGACCGGGCCCGGGAAACAACCGGGGGGCGGGGGACCGCAGGGGGGGACCATCGCGGTTCCGGGCCCTGCGGCAAAGACGAAGGGCAAGGGTGCCGTGGTGGGGGCGACGGCGGGGGCACAAATGCCTCCGCCGCCGCCCCCATCCGGTCCCTTGTGGACCGAGGTCCTGGGCCGAAGGGCGGGAAGGACGGCGAGGAGGGCGGCCCGGGTGCCGCCGCCTCCCCCGCCGGTTGCCCCGAAGAGGGACGGAAAGGCGGGGAGGGCGAAGCCCCGTCTGGGACGCCCCCCTTCAACGGCAGCAGTCATGCTGACCGTCCCGGAGGGGGGGGGGGGCGTCTCCTACGGGGAGGTGATGGCAGCGGCCAAGGAAAAGATATCCTTGGCCGCACTCGCCATCGAGTCGGTCCGCCCGAGATGGGCGGTGACGGGGGCGCTCATGCTGCGCGTGAGCGGCCCCGACAACGCAGCCAGGGCGGACCGACTGGCCGAAAAGCTGGGCGAGGCCTTGGCACCCCGGGGTGTCAGGGTCGCCCGGCCCACAAAGAGCGCGGAGCTGCGCGTTTGTGGGCTGGACGACTCGGTCACCCGGGAGGAGGTGGCCAGGGCGCTGGCCCAGGCCGGTGGCTGCTCTGAGGGGGACATCCGGACCGGGGAGGTCCGGCGGTCCTCCACCGGCCTGGGAGCGGTGTGGGCACGGTGCCCTCTTCCGGCTGCCCGGAAGTTAGAAGCAGTCGGGAGGATCGTGGTGGGGTGGGTGTCGGCGAGGATCGAGGTCCTCGCCCAACGCCCACTCCAGTGCTACCGCTGTCTGGAGACGGGCCATGTCAGGCAGCGGTGCACCTCCGCGGTGGACCGCAGCGGTACTTGTTACCGCTGCGGTGCCGAAGGCCACCGCGCGAGCCACTGCGCGGCGGCCCCCAAGTGCCCGCTGTGTGCGGACATGGGGAGACCAGCCGCGCACCGAATGGGGGGGAAGCAATGTACCCCCCCATCCCGACGAGGGCAGAGGAGAGGGGCGCCGGGGCCGCTCCCGGCGCCGGTGAGAGCGGCCCCAACTGCGAGCGCCGCGGCGCCCGCGGACCTGGCCGCGACCGACGCGACGGTCGCAAGGAAGAGGTCGGAGGCGGCGACGGCGTTGGTGTCCGCGATGGAGGTGGACATCGGCCCCGCCGCCGTCCTCACGGAGGTGCCACCAGGAGGCGGTGAGGAGGCCATCAAATAATGGCTCCCCGCCTCCTCCTGCAGGCCAACCTCAACCACTGCCGTGCAGCGCAGGACCTGATGTGTCAGACGCTGGCGGAGTGGGGGGGTGGTCTGGCAGTCGCCGCCGAGCCGTACCGCGTCCCCGACCATCCGCATTGGATGGGGGATGCGGCCGGCTTGGTGGCGGCTGTGTGGCAGGGCGGTGACGGGTCCCCTCCGTTCTCCTTACTGGAGAACGGGGCGGGATTCGTCGCCGTCCAGTGGGGGGGAGTCGCCGTGGTGGGGTGCTACGTTTCGCCCAACTGCGGCCTTGCTGCCTTCGAGCAGTACTTGGCCGGGGTGGGGGCGTGCCTCACAAGGATTGCGCCCCGGCCGGTGCTGGTCCTGGGGGACTTCAATGCCTGGTCTGTGGCATGGGGGTCCCCCAGGACCAATCGAAGGGGCGAGGCTCTGGGCGACTGGGCGGCGGGCTTCGACCTCCGGTTGATTAACCGGGGGTCGGAGCTGACGTGCGTGCGGCGCGGGGGAGGGTCCATAGTGGATTTGACGTTTGGATCCCCCGGCGCCGCGCGTATGGTGTCCGGGTGGGACGTGGTGGTGGGGGAGGAGACATTATCGGACCACCGGTATATCCGCGTGGTCCTGACCGCTCCCGAGGCCGCCGCGGCCCCACACCGACACCTCCGCCCGGGAGCGGGTAGCGCCCCACCACGCAGATGGGCGCTTCGGCGCCTTGACAAGGACGTCCTGGTGGCAGCCGCTCTAGCCGAAACCTGGCCTCGACGGGAGACCAGGCTGCCCGACCTGGAGGGGGCCGTGGCTCGGCTCGGGAGCGCCGTCGCGCGCATTTGCGACGCGGCGATGCCCCGGGCCGGGCCGCGGTCTCCTCGTCGGGCGGTGTACTGGTGGTCGGGCGAAATCGGGGAATTGCGGACAGCATGCGTCCGGGCCCGACGCCAGTACACCCGCGCGCGTCGTCGGGCCGGACGGAACGGCGACGACGGCGCGCGGGCGGGGGCGGCGGAACTGTACGAGTCCTATCGGGCGGAAAAGAGGGCTCTGCAGGTCGCCATCAAACGGGCCAAGGCCCAGAGCTGGAAGGAGCTCCTCGAGACCCTCGAGCGGGATCCATGGGGGCGCCCATACCGCATAGTTCTAAATAAACTCCGGCCATGGGCTCCCCCGATCACCGAGAGTCTCGACCCCCAGCTCTTGAGGGACGTGGTCGACACGCTCTTCCCGATCGTGGGGGAGAGCGGGCCACGTCCCTCTGCGGACCAGACCACCTGGTCCGCGGAGCTGGGGGTCTCGGCTGGGGAGCTAGCCGCGGCCATCCGAAGACTCGGGGCGAAGGATACTGCCCCGGGTCCTTCGGGAGTGCCCGGCCGAGTCTTGGTCTTGGCCGCGGACGTCCTGGGTGACGGCCTCCGGGAGCTATTCGACCGCTGCCTGGAGGCCGGGCGATTCCCCTCCGCATGGAAGGTGGCCCGAATGGTCCTCCTCCGGAAAGAGGGTAGGCCCGCGGACTCTCCGTCCGCGTACCGGCCGATTTGCCTGCTCGACGATGTGGGCAAGCTCCTAGAAAGAGTCGTGGCGGCCCGCATCGTCGGGCACCTGTCGCGGGGTGGGCCCGGGCTGGCGGAGTGCCAGTTCGGGTTCCGGGAGGGCCGGTCGACGATCGACGCGATTCGACGCGTCCGGTCCCTCTCGGCCTCGGCGGTCTCCCGGGGTGGGGTGGCATTGGCGGTGTCCTTGGACATCGCCAATGCGTTTAACACCCTACCCTGGGAGGCGATTAGGCGGGGGCTTGAGGAACATCGAGTCCCCGCCTACCTTAGGGCAGTCGTCGAGGACTACCTCCGCGACAGGTGGATCGAGTATCCGGGCCGGTGCGGGACGGAGAGGAGAGCGGTGTACTCCGGGGTTCCGCAGGGGTCGGTGTTAGGACCCCTGCTGTGGAACCTCGGGTACGACACCGTCCTGCGGGCCGAAGACCTCCCCGACGGCGTCAGTCTGACGTGTTACGCGGACGACACCTTGTTGCTGGCCGTCGGGGGGGACTGGAGGGGGGCTGTTCGGGCCGCCGAGGACGGTGCCCGGCGCGTCGTCTCCCGGATCAGGGGGATCGGTTTGGAGGTGGCTCTCCACAAAACCGAGGTACTCGGGATGTATAGACCCCGGGGAGAGCCGCCTCCCCCCCTGATCCGGGTGGGTGAGACAGACGTCGAGGTGAGGTCTCAGATGAAATATCTGGGACTTCACCTCGACAGCCACTGGCGCTTCGAGGGCCATTTCCGGGCCCTGGCCCCGCGGTTGGGGAGGATAGTTGGCGCTTTGGGCCGTATCCTCCCCAACCTGCGGGGCCCGAGTGACCGGGTTCGCCGCCTCTACGCGGGAATGGTCCACTCGGTGGCCCTATACGGGGCCCCCGTTTGGGCGGGCGACCTGGCCGCCTCCCGGCGCAGCAAGGTATTGCTGCGCCGGGTTCAAAGGCGGCTTGCACTGCGGATCGCCCGGGGGTACCGGACCGTTTCGTATGAGGCGGCGAGCGTCCTGTCAGGGCTACCCCCGGCGGACTTGATCGCGGGCGCGCATGCGGCTTTCTACGAGAGCCGCATGCGCGCCCGCGAGGATGGGGTGGTCCTGGCGGGATGCGAGGTGGAGGCCCTCAGGCGCCAGGCCCGGGAGTCCATGCTGCAGCTTTGGCAGCAGCGGCTGGCCGAGCCGTTGTTCGGCCAGAGGACTGTCCGGGCTATCCGGCCGGTCCTGTTTGAGTGGCTGGGTAGGCGCTTCGGCTCACTCACCTACCGGTTGGTGCAGGTGCTGTCCGGGCACGGATGCTTCGGACGGTACCTGTGCCGGATCGGTGTGGAAGAGGCGGCGCGCTGCTGGCACTGTCCAGCGGACGAGGACACGGCGCAACACACCCTCGAGGTGTGTCCGGCCTGGGGGGTGGAGCGCCGTGTCCTCACGGCCGTGATTGGGGCGGATCTATCGCTGCCGGGCGTGGTACGGGCCATGCTCGGCAGCGAGACGAAGTGGCGGGCCGTGGCCTCCTTCTGCGAGGAGGTAATCTCGCAGAAGGAGGCCGCGAGCCGCATTCGCGAGAGGGGGAGACCGCGAGCGAGGCCTCGTCCGAGGCCGGGGGCGGGTGGGCCTCCGCCGCGGCTATGGGGGCCGTGGGCGGTCGCGAGTGTGGGACTCGCGGCCGCCCTTGGGCGGCCCCCGGGAGTGGGACGTCGGAGCAGTGTGGCCCTGCTCCGACGTCGGGCGCCAGAGCGCCGAGGAGAAAACAGGGAAGGGAGGGTGAAGTACCCCCTCCCTTCCCTGGAACGGGAGGACACGGGCGCGAGAGCCCTGCACGGGGGAGCACCTGATGTTATGATGTCTTCGGTTCCAGGTGCTCCCCCTGCATAGTGCGAGGATGGCCACCGTGGTGGGTTTTAGTGGGTAGGTCCCGCGCCCGATGGGTTTCCCTCCGGGCGCGGGGAATCCCACACTCCCCCCGCCCCTCCCCAGGCGGCGGGGGGGTCTTTCGAAGATTTCCCCCACGTTAAAAAAAAAAAAAAAAAAAAAAAAAAAAGTCCCAGCGGCGTGTTGCTTCCCGGTCACATCGGTCCGGAACGAAAATTTCGAGCTATCCACACGTTAGGCACACCACCGTGTAGCTGGCATGCTAAAACACGCTGCTGTGTGCTCAAAGTGTACGGTCGTCGTGTCCGTTCTCGAGATAATAGAGAAGAACTGTTCGATACGTGCCGAAAGTTTCAAAGTCCCAGCGGCGTGCTGCCGAGCCGTACCGCGTCCCCGACCATCCGCATTGGATGGGGGATGCGGACGGCTTGGTGGCGGCTGTGTGGCAGGGCGGTGACGGGTCCCCTCCGTTCTCCTTACTGGAGAGCGGGGCGGGATTCGTCGCCGTCCAGTGGGGGGGAGTCGCCGTGGTGGGGTGCTACGTTTCGCCCAACTGCGGCCTTGCTGCCTTCGAGCAGTACTTGGCCGGGGTGGGGGCGTGCCTCACAAGGATTGCGCCCCGGCCGGTGCTGGTCCTGGGGGACTTCAATGCCTGGTCTGTGGCATGGGGGTCCCCCAGGACCAATCGAAGGGGCGAGGCTCTGGGCGACTGGGCGGCGGGCTTCGACCTCCGGTTGATTAACCGGGGGTCGGAGCTGACGTGCGTGCGGCGCGGGGGAGGGTCCATAGTGGATTTGACGTTTGGATCCCCCGGCGCCGCGCGTATGGTGTCCGGGTGGGACGTGGTGGTGGGGGAGGAGACATTATCGGACCACCGGTATATCCGCGTGGTCCTGACCGCTCCCGAGGCCGCCGCGGCCCCACACCGACACCTCCGCCCGGGAGCGGGTAGCGCCCCACCACGCAGATGGGCGCTTCGGCGCCTTGACAAGGACGTCCTGGTGGCAGCCGCTCTAGCCGAAACCTGGCCTCGACGGGAGACCAGGCTGCCCGACCTGGAGGGGGCCGTGGCTCGGCTCGGGAGCGCCGTCGCGCGCATTTGCGACGCGGCGATGCCCCGGGCCGGGCCGCGGTCTCCTCGTCGGGCGGTGTACTGGTGGTCGGGCGAAATCGGGGAATTGCGGACAGCATGCGTCCGGGCCCGACGCCAGTACACCCGCGCGCGTCGTCGGGCCGGACGGAACGGCGACGACGGCGCGCGGGCGGGGGCGGCGGAACTGTACGAGTCCTATCGGGCGGAAAAGAGGGCTCTGCAGGTCGCCATCAAACGGGCCAAGGCCCAGAGCTGGAAGGAGCTCCTCGAGACCCTCGAGCGGGATCCATGGGGGCGCCCATACCGCATAGTTCTAAATAAACTCCGGTCATGGGCTCCCCCGATCACCGAGAGTCTCGACCCCCAGTTCTTGAGGGACGTGGTCGACACGCTCTTCCCGATCGTGGGGGAGAGCGGGCCACGTCCCTCTGCGGACCAGACCACCTGGTCCGCGGAGCTGGGGGTCTCGGCTGGGGAGCTAGCCGCGGCCATCCGAAGACTCGGGGCGAAGGATACTGCCCCGGGTCCTTCGGGAGTGCCCGGCCGAGTCTTGGTCTTGGCCGCGGACGTCCTGGGTGACGGCCTCCGGGAGCTATTCGACCGCTGCCTGGAGGCCGGGCGATTCCCCTCCG
>NW_027478393.1:1792405-1857405 GCF_051014685.1 Ptiloglossa arizonensis
ACAAACAATCACGAGAAGGTCGTCGGCGTAGGCTATGGGCTCGCACGCGAGCTCGGTGTTCGAAAGGAGCTGCAGGACTTCGTCGAAGACTAGGTTCCAACAGCTCGGACCGAGAATCGAACCCTGTGGACAGCCTTTGGTGACTTTCTTGCGCACGATGCCGTGTTTGGAAACTATCGTGACCTCACGCTCGGCGAAGTAGTCGACCATCAGTCTGTAGAGATTTCGAGGGCATCCCCGGGCTTTCAACTTCTGTAGGATGCTGGGCCACCAGACGTTGTCGAAAGCACCGGAGATATCGAAGGAGAGTCCCAATACATACTTTTCTTCTCGGCCAGACACCAGGTCCCTGAACTTCACTAACGCGACATCAGTGGATCGCCCAGGCCTGAATCCGTATTGCCGATCCGAGCAGTAGTCGGGGTTCAGAAACACTTCTCTCATTTTTAGCAGCATCAGCTTCTCCAACGCGTTGCCCAAGATGGAAAGTAGGCAAATGGGCCTATACGATTTGACCTCCATCAGTGATTTGTCGGGCCCTTTGAGTATGGTTATGATAGAGCCGACTTTCCATCTGACGGGAAATACTCCTTTGCACAGACACGCGTTGTAGAGACGAAGCAGACCGCTGTGGACGGATCCATACGCGCGTCTTATGACTTCGGCCTCTAAACGGTCCGGACCAGGACATTTTCCTCGCTTTAGGCTCCAGATCGCGTCTCCAACCTCCTTTCTAGTGAAGACTGTGCAGTCGTCCGTCGGCGGGTCGGTAATTGAATCTAGCCTGATGTTCGATTGCTCCGGCGTTTCGTCCGCGGTCGTGTCGTCCGGGATTAACGCTCCGAGGAGCTGCGAGGCGGTGGATTTCCAGTCCATCGTATAGCCGTCTTGCGTTCGAATGTTGGAGACAGCTGTCTCAACTCGCACCTTCTTTTGGGCGATCTTGTATGTGAGCCCCCAGGGCTCCTTGTTTCCTTGCTCGGTAACAAAGTTTGTCCAGCTTTGAAACTTGGCAGTTCGAACAGCAGCTGTATAGGCTTTTCTGGCGTTATTGTATTCAGCCTTTCTAGCTGCTCTCTCCTTTTGGTCTTTCTCACGCTGGAAGGCACGTCTCAGACGATACACGTGCGTCTTCCGTTTGGTCAATTCCCTCGTCCACCAAGGGACGGATTTTGAGTGCCATTGCTTGACAGGTATGGAGGCTTTGCACGCGTGGACGATCGCCAGCTCGATCTCCTGTGCTAGATGTTCGACATCCCTTCGACATTCGACGTCTCCGGGAAGGTGCCTCTCGCGTTCAAGCAACGCACGATCGAAGCGAGACCAGTCCGCTTTGGACGTGCGGAATCGGGGCTCCAAGGCACGACGATCCTCGCTCACGTCTGCCAACTGTAACACAAACTCAATCGCTCGATGATCGCTGGAGGTCCAATCGTATCGGACCCTCCAGTTTTTCAAATATTTCGACATATCGTTCGTCACTAGCGTAACGTCGATCCATGATTCGCCACTTGGGCTGGAGTATGTGGGTATACTTCCAGCATCGTTCATCACAGTCAGGCCGTGTTGAGCGATGAACTCTTCGAGTTCATCTCCCCGCGCGTCCGTTCGTGTGCCGCCCCACGAGGGGGACTTGGCATTGACGTCCGCCGCGATAACGACCCGACTGTGTCCGAGAGCATCAAGTACTTTTCCCAGTCGAGCCAAGCTGGGTTCAATCTCCTCGGAGCATTGAAAGTACTGACTGACCAAGTAAAAACTTCCGGCCGCATCATCGCTGATGCAAACGCAGGTCAAATGCGAGTCGCACAGATGCGAGATTTTGACCACGGAGAGTTCCGGGTTCCGGACAGCAATTGCCGCCATTACCGGTGTGCCCCCCGTGACTACTTTCGTCGCAAGCCCCAGCCCAGGGACGGTACCCTCTTGGGAATAGGGCTCCTGCGCGAGCAGCACATCGACCTTTCGCGAGTGCATCAACTCTCTCACCTCATCAAGAACAATCCGGGCTCGTCGCATGTTATGCTGCACGACCCGGTATTGTCTCAGAGGAATGCTCTCGGTTTTATTTCGTTTATTTCTGCCCGCCATAATCGGTCCGAGCTATTGCTTGTTCCAGCGCGACCTGATAGGACGCGCAGGATTTATCCTTCGACCGATGGTCGTGTCTCTTGCCCCTTACCTTGCAGTTTGAACAGACCGGGGTCTCGTTCAAACTCTTGCAGGAGCTTATCGTGTGCCCACCTCTAGCACAATGTCCGCAGACTTCCTCCTTTACTTTGCAGTGTTTGGCCATGTGGCCAAACCTCTGGCACTTAAAGCACCGAGCCACCGCAATGTAGTCCTGCACACGGCAAGACGACCATCCGATGTATACTCGGCCTCTCTCCTTGAGCCGCAGGCGAACCTGCGGGCTGCACTCAATGACCCAGTTGGTCGTTTTCGCGTTATTCGCCTTGGGCCCGGTTGCAAACCGGACTTTCAAGGCGGATGACACTTCCCCCTGTGTCATTTCACTGAGGTTTTGTTTCCAAATACTGGATACAACCTCCTCCTTTGTAACCTTTCGAGGAACGTCATACACTATCAGTGTAGGCTTCCTCTTCGTTTGTACGGAAACTGAAAGTCCCACTCCTTTCAGTTCCGCTGAGTTAGTGAAGGCCTTCAGGTCTTCTTCGCGTTCGGTCTCGACGACTATGCCACCTGAGTGGATGCGTCGAACCGCTGTAACGCGGATCTTGGCCTTGGTAGGCTTAACGACAGACAGAACAGTGTGTTTTGTGACATCACTGTTCTGCTTCTTTCCTTTCGGCGGGAATATGCGCACCACGTTCCGGGGTGGCATCACCGCGTCTGAGGAAACTCTCTTGCTAACGACCTTAACCGCATCGGCGTAGGTCGACACATTTGTAACCTTCGCAGATTTCGCATCTGGGCGGCACACCGCCTTCAGCGTCCTCTGCGCCACGCTCTCTACGGCCGCCTTGAGGGACTCCTTGGAGTCCTGGCGCACCGCGGCGAGCTGCCCTTCGAGGAAGCTGCTGCGAATGAGCAGTTCCTGGACAAGCTCGTAGAGCGCGGATGTCTGGCCGATCACACGGCCACCGGCCTCCTTTGTTACCTTCGACTCCGGTCGAAGGCAGAAGCTCCGGACATCCGCGATCACGGCCGAGGCTTCGTCTCGTATGAGATCGAGCGGCCGTATTTTGGGCCCAGATACCGCCTCCGTCGGTACCTTGCCCCGTTTCTCCGAGGCCGGTTTGCCTGGTATGGCTGCGCCGGCCTTCTTCTTCCTGGAGACCGTTGTCCAGCCTCCAGGCTTTTCACCCGGGCCCGGTGGGATGTTCCCGTGGGCCTCCGACTTTTTATGAGCACTGGGCTTTACGGCCCGCTCCTTTGGATTTTTGCGGGTGGGTACACCCGGTCCATCCTGCTTTTGCGGCTTGGCCGCGTCTTTTGGCTTTTTTTTGGCACAGGCGGCGCGGGGTTCTTGTCACCCGCAGGCTTCGCCGTGCCTCTTGAGTCTTTGCTAGGGGAGGCGTGTTTCTGTCCCTCCCCAGCTTCCTCCTTCTTCTTCATTTTTGGGGACGACGTGCCGGGAGCACCTGCATCGTCGACCTCCTTCTTTATTTCTACCGCGTCGCTCTTGAGAATCTCAAGGACGACAACGGGTTGATCCGGTTTGTTTGTGTGTTTAGCTTCCATGATTAAGTTAGTCTCTTCATCCCGCTGCATGTCCCAGCCTCCTCGGACCCTCAAATGGAACCTGGCTCCGCCAGGTTAGGACATTACCCAGGATATAGTCCGCGTTCCAAGGCCGACCGGGTCTCCCCGGACTCCAAGGTCCCCTTCCTCGCCCAATATAGAACCCACTCGCCGAGACGTATGGTCGTTCCAAGCCGATTGACTAGGCACAGAGCTGCTTTTCTCGCCTAGCCGCCCGTCTAGTCGAAGCAGTGGCCAAAGGTACGTGTTGGGTGCACACTCTCCCGCAGGACAGGGCCCCCTCAGATCCCAGGACCCACCTTTCCGACGACACGGGTCGCCCCGCACGGCAAACACGGGGGGGACAAACCTCAGCAGTTGCCCCCTCTGCTTCGCTACGTTCGGTTTAGCGATCCCGTTAAAAACGGGACCTCCAGTGGGACCGCGTGGAGGTACGCAACGTAACTTGAACATGACCTCGGGCATCATGTCCCGAGTAATACGGCCGGGCTGGGGAGCATCGACCCTTGGCTCACCTGAGTCCCAACCCAAACATTCGCTCGTTCGCTTCACAGTTCATGTTGCTTTCCCGATTGCCAGCGGCGTGTTGCTTTGTATTTCAGCATGACGGGTGTTCGGTCGCTTATTGTTTCACCCGCCGTGGCGCCTTCACTTGCTGCGCACTCTTTCCACTGTGTTTGTAGACGTTTCTAGGTGGGAGTACGCAGCATCCGATCGGGTGGTTTCGTCATTGCCGAAGCCGGTGCCAGCTCCGGCTCGGTTTGAGCGTGTTTGGGCCGTAATGGACGATTTTTTGGACTTTCGGCGAGCCAGGGGATGCTCTACCCCTGCTCCTGCAACCCCGGGTTCTGGTCTCCGTATTCCTACTTCATTGACCTAGCCCTTGAATTACTCCCCACCAGTAGATAGGGACATTCATTCATTCATTCGTCCAACCTCATTTTGCAGCTTTCGAGCTCCCGCTCATTGCTGCCTCTTATCTCTTTATATTTGTATTATTTCTAAACTTGCTTTTGGTTGGGTACTATTTTTCTTATTATATTTACTTGCATTCAATTTAATTTTATTATATTATTATATTATCTTCAATTATTTTAAGGGTCTCTTAGCCGTCAGGTTTTACCTGTCCGTTGCCCGTCCCTATCCTCGAGGAGGCGGACCCATTTCTATAATATTATGATGTACTTTCATGCAGAAACCAACTTTTATATTGCCTTTATATTTCCAAAATCATGTTTTCTCTTGTTCTTCTTTCTTCTATCTTCCTTTCTTCTTCCTTCTTTCTTGCTTCTTCTTTCTTCTATCTTCCTTTCTTCTTCCTTCTTTCTTCCTTCTTCTTTCTTCTTTTTCCCTTTACTTTTCAATTTGTACAGGAAATTTTTATTGTTTTTCTAATAGGTTTTTTCTTATTTCAAATATTTCTTTGATATATTTTTTAAATAATTGAAGATTTTTGTCTGTATTTATTAGTAATGCCCAGTCTTCTCTACTATTTCTTAAATGTGGATATCTCGCATTCTCGTATCTTTTACAATCAAAGATCATATGTTCTACGTTTTCATTTGTTTTGTTACATAGTTTGCATATTGGCGATTCTATGGCACCTCTATTGTATAACGTTTCGTTTATAGGACCATATCCTGTTATTACATAAACCAGCTGTCTTCCTGGTTTGAACCATGTATTTTTGTTTGTAAAATTTACGTCTTTTATAAACTTATATGTTTCTCGTCCGTGAGTAGCTTTATTCCACCTAGTTTGCCATTCACATGTTATTTGGTCTCTAATTTTCTGTATTTCATTTTTTAAGTTAATATCTGCCGGGTTAGATTTTTGTCGAAATGCGTATCCTCTCCAGGTCACTGTTAGGTTTCTTTTTATTTTGTTAATTACGCCTCTTTCTGTGATTTCTAAGTCTAGTGGTTTTAGTCCCGCAATTGTTTGCATGGCGGCTGTTGATGTTGTGCGGCATGCATTTGTTATTGCCAAAACCAGCACTCTTTGTGCGGCTATTATATGTCTTTTGATAAGTGTTTGTTCAATTTTGTCATGCCATGCAGCTGCGCAGTATGTTACAATTGGAATTGCAACCGCCTTGTATAGGATTTTTATTATGTTTGTTTTAATCCCCCATTCCTCTCCGGCCATTCTTTTTATTGACATTATGAAATTGGTCAATTTGTTCCGTAAATATTTTGCGTGTGCAATAAAATTTAATTTTTCGTCAATGATTACGCCTAAATATTTGATTTCCTTCTTAAATTTAACATTTTCACCATTTATTTTTATGATTGGCATTCTCTGTTTGTTTAATTTGCCTTTTATTAAGAGAGCGACCGTTTTGGAGTTGGAAACTCTTAACTTGTTTGTTTCGCACCATTCATTTAAAATTTTTATTGCTCTCATGCCTTGTTTTTCAATTTCTAGTCGTGAATTTCCTTTTATTATTACAACTAGATCATCTGCATACGCTATGGCCTCTGCATCTTCTGTATTTATTTCTTGTTCTAGTCGTGTTAGAAGGTCGTCCATGCACCAGTTCCATGCCATAGGTCCTATTATGGAACCTTGTGGGCAGCCTTTTTCCATCTTCCTTGTTACTTTGTCGAATTTTGATTTGATAATCATTTCTCTTTTTGTAAAATAGTTGTCTATTATCTTGATCATGCAGCTGCTGCATTCAGCTTTTATTAGTCGCGCTTTAATTGCAGGCCACCATAAGTTGTCGAATGCACCTTCTATGTCAATAAAGAGTGATATAATTAATTTCTTTTCCGGGGCGATGATTCCTTGTCGAAAGTGTAGTATCGCATCCTCTGTTGACTTTCCCAGTCTGAATCCAAATTGTCTGGTATTTTGCAGATTTTTGCTTTTATAAGTGTTTTGTATACGATTAACGATAATACTTTCAAAGACTTTTCCCATTATTGGTAAAAGTGCAATTGGTCTATAAGAGTTTATTTTCGACTTATCGAGGCTACTTGATTTTAGGATTATGTTGAGTTTCGCTATTTTCCATTTATTAGGAAATTTTCTAGACCGTAAACAGTTGTTCAATAAGTTATAGATTATATTTTTATTATTAGCCCATACAGCCTTTATAATTTCTGACACAAAGTTATCGAACCCAGGGGCTTTGCCTGACTTTAACTTTCCGATTGCAGTACCGATTTCTTGAAAGGATATTTCGATCTCGGTGTTGTAATTTTTATATTGATTATTCTCCCGTCTAATATTTTTATGTAATTCAGATTCTAGTTGTTTTTGATCTTTTGGGACACATTTGTTCAGAAGAGCGCCTACGGTATCTTTCCAGTTCAATGTTTTGGTTCCACATGGCAGAGTTAATGAGCATAGTGTACTTGTCTTCTTTAGTTTGTCTCTGGCTATTTTATACACTATACTCCAAGGATCTTTGTTTCCTTCTGTGGTAACGAAATTTTGCCATGATTGTTTTTTGTTTTTCCTAATTTCCGAGGTATATCGGTTTCTTGTTCTTTTATATTTTTTAACATATGCCTCGAGAAGGTCATCGAGGTGTAGTCTACGAGCTCTGGCTAATTGTTTTTTAGCTTTATGTACTTTTTTCCTGAGCTCAGATAGATTACAATTCCACCAGGGGATAGCTCGAGCTGTTATTTTCCTTTTAGGTATGGAGTCTTTACAGACATTTTGCAGGATTCCATTGAAGAGATCCAGGGCTGCATCTGGAGATTCATTCCTTATTCTCTCAATTATTGTATCATTGAATTTATCGTCGCATATCTCTGAGAATTTTTCCCAATTCGCTTTTCTGACTTGATACCCATCAATGTATGCGGTTACACTTTTAGATCTTTCAAAATTTACTTCATACGTGATCAAGTTGTGATCGCTCACAGAGCATATATTTACTTGCCAGTTTCTTATATCGTTCAGCATGTTTTCACTAACGATGGTTAAGTCTATATTTGACTCACCTCTGGTCGAGGAGTATGTTGGGTAGTTGTTTGGTTTATTAATCACGTGTAATTTGTTTGCCATTAAGAATTCTTCCAGAAGTTTCCCTCTTTCATCTGTTTCATTGGAAAACCATGTTTCGGACTTTGCATTAGAATCCATGGTTATCAGTATTTTATTTCCGTTGAGTTTATTTACTATATTTTCTATGCTATTTAAAAAACCATTTATTGGCAGAGAAAATTGGCAATAGATGTTGATAATATGGAATTTAAAATTTCCAACAATGACTTCGAAACATAATATGTGTCCGGATTCTTGGAATATGTTTTGAAACACTTCTATTTTTGCTTCGTCAACGACAGCAGCTGTCCAAACATTCGTCACATTATTCGGTTGTAAAGTACGAAATTCAGGGGATTTATACCCCCTGACTGTACCCTTATATGTATAGGGTTCTTGTATACAAAGTATGTCGATATTCTTCGTTTGCATTATGAGATTCAGGTCAGCTGCCACTGCCGTCGACCTTTGAGCGTTGATTTGGGCAACTTTTATTCCCATTCTAGTTTGCTTCTATAAATCTCAACATTTTTCAAGTATTCCGGGCACGTTTTACTTCCTGCAGTATGTTTTACTTCTTTTCTTCTTGCACGAGTGCAATTAGAGCACTGTGGAGCGTCCTTCCTTTTGCAATCATTTTTTAGATGATCCTTGCCCCCGCAAGTTTCACAGATTTGGTCCGGCAAATTACATACTTTTGCTATGTGTCCAAATGCCTGACATTTGAAACATCTTGTTACATTGATATACTCCTTAACTCTATATGTTCTCCACAGCATATAAATACGTCCTTGGTTTACGAAATTCACGAGAAATCGTCCTGGTATTTGTACAATCCAGTTTACTCGATCTTCTTTCGTTTTAAAATGGTGTCTAAAAACTACTTTTTGTCGCAATTCATCCAGTTCATTGCTATTACATTTTTCAAAATTTTTTGTTATAAAATCTTCCTTTAAATCTTCCAGCTTGTATTCCTTTTCGACATCATAGATTATTATCGATGGTAGTATTTTCTTAGGGCTTTCAACCATTAAGTCTTTATTTTCTAGTTTTGCGCTTTTAATGATTTCCACGTCGTTTTTGTCTTTTAACTCTATTACTACTCCTTTCTTTCTCATTTGTCTGATGTTTTTAATTTTCAACTTGCTGCGAACTGAGCTTAAAGCGCTTGTCACAGCGGTTTTTATTTCGTCATTGCTTCTTTGATCTTCCTCGTTTTTAGGCTTGATCAGAAGCACCTCATGGTCTCTCCTTTCTTTCATTTCTCGAACTTTCTCCACTGTCATTTTTGTTATTTGTGCCTGCAAAGCTGTATTAGCAGCTTGTGCATATGTTCGAGTCAAGATGGGAAGATTACTATTATTTTGTATGGTCAATTTTAATTTTTGATTTTCAATAAGTTGCTCTTGAAGTTCACTTTCTATCAAGAGCCATTTCTCTAATATAAACTTTATCGATGACCTTGTTATTTTGTTTGATTCATTGAACAAGAATTCTTCTAGCTTCTTTCTTTCGTTGCGTATTTTTTCCAATGAACAATTTTCTAGTCTTCGTTTTGTTCCTGTTTCTTCACTTGAGACAGGGCTCATTGTCGTCTTACGTTTGACTTTATGAGTCGGTGACTCAATTGCTTCGTCCGTAAATGACGAAATCGAGCTCGCTCGACTATGTCCTCTTCTGATAAGAGTTCTCCTTTCATCAATGTCCATTTGTTCTCCCTCCTTCAGATCCTGCTTTGTTTGTTTAATATTTGACTCCATATTTGTTCCCACGAGAAGGTCGGAAGGGGTGGTCGACCTAGGCAGAGCCGCCGTACCTAGGCAAGCCTAAATACTCCGGGGGGTCGGCAGGTTCCCCGGAGTTGGCCGCTTGGAATTGAGGCTTCCCCCTCAACCACGCATTCCATCACCGCGCACCGTAGCTTAGGATTGGAGGACAGTTTATAGAGTTACCATCCTCGCGGCCCGGGCGGTAAAGCCAAGGCCCCCGTCCCTCCTGCCGTCACGTACCATTCTCAAAGCCAAAAGAGGAATTGAGAGTGGGTCGTTGCGACGACCAACAGGAGTCTTACGGTGTGTTTTGGCATCAGGCACCTCGGGTTTGCCAGTCCCGTACTGTAGCAAACCTTGCTACAGCCCCTGAGGGGAGTAGATAGGGACAAAGGGAATCTCGTTAATCCATTCATGCGCATCACTAATTAGATGACGAGGCATTTGGCTATTATTCTGCACCAAGTCCGAGGACTTGGTGGACTTCCGAGGATTAAACCTCCTCGTAGGGTAATATCAAATAATAATTCCTTGATCGGGCCTATTTTCTAGTTCCACTGCCAAGCGATCTGCCTACGGATTTGGAAAAATTAGGAACGGGGACCCTTTCGGGAGGCGAGCTCGGCCGCACGCATAGCGTGCGCCCAGGGAAAGCCCCGCGGAGGCGTCGCCCCGGATTCTGCATGCATAGAATCCGCCCCGCGCCCTGATACACAGAAGATGTACCAGGACTCGCACCGCTCGGTGTAAAAGGCCGAGACGGGCTACACATCATATTTATCGGCTGACAGCTGCCTCGTTCATAACTCTAATTCTTCCTTTGCCTTGCGGCTGCGTTTTCCATAAATAATTACTTTGTCTTGCGACTGCGTTTGCAATAAATATTCCTTGGCCTTGCGGCTGCGTTTCCAATAAATTTCCTTTGCCTTGCGGCTGCATTTTAATAAATAGTTCATCCAGCCCATGGGCTTGGTCCATAAATACATAGGTAGATAAATACCTAAATAAATATACATAGCGATCACATTATGTGATCGTAGTCAATAAACTGATTCGCCATTTCAATTGACGAGCGGAGTGCGATTAGAGAAGCCGTCAAGACGTCCTTGCTTTCGAGCCCGAGGTTCCTCAAGTTCTTCTCCGTTTCCTTGGGTATTGCGCCCCTGCACCCCACCACTATCGGGATCACTTGTGCTTGCAGAGCGTTCATTCTTATTCTTAAGTACTCTGCCGTTTCCCGATACTTTCGTAACTTCTCCCGGTATGCGTTCCGGAGGTTGTCACGGTCCTCATAACGTACCGTGACGTCTACTACCCAAACCTTATCATGGTCTTTTATGACCAAATCAGGTTTGCGTAGCTCCCCCAGAACGTTGACTTCGGGTTCCTCGTATACGGTGCAGTGCCTTGCCACCTTGCTGAGTACGAGCTTACATATCTCGTTATGGCGCTTAATGCGCTTTGCCTTGGTGTGGGTGCATTGGCCCAATATATGTCCCAAGGTCTCGGGCTGAGAGCCACATCGCCTACATTTATAATCTATTTCTCTCTTGGCTCTCCTGAGTGCGACTCTCGTACCGAACGTATTGGTACGTAATTTTAATGCGTCCAGATATCTGGACGGCTTCAATAATTTGGGATTATACAGCCAGGCATTACCGGTTTTGTCACCAAAGAATTCCTTGATGCCCTGGCCTTGAGAGACGAGCTGCCTCCACTTGTCAGTATCCCTCTTTTTGAGGGACCTGCGCGCGCCCTCAATACTTTCCAGACTTGTGGGCCAACTGAGGCCCACCGACGTAGCGTACTTCTTTATTATTCCCTCCTGCCCTAGGTATGCACGCCTAACCGCCTCATCCTCGGCCCTCGTCATTTTGATTGCATTTCTTAATTTGGCCAGCTTGACTATGTTTGCAATCCTCTGGACACCCAGACCACCATGACTTTTGTCAGAGTAAATAACTCCATCGGTCGTTGACAGATGGAGGTGCAAGATTTTCTTTATGGTTAACTTAACCTCGTGGTCTATTTGGTCCAGGAGGCCCAAGGGAGGCGGATTAGCCACTAATCTATGTACATACCTGGGCAGGAGGTAGGTTCTGATGAGGTTGATCTTTTGGTCTGGTTTCAACCTCATCCTCGCTATGCATTTCGCCGCGTCTGAGACTTCTTTAACTGCAACGCGATGCAGGCCCCTCCAGGGATCTAACGTGGCTCCCAGATACTTAATTGTGGTTTCGGGGTCTGAATATGGAACTGCCTCCCGACCCAACTTTAACTCTGGGTTTTTCACATACCACGTCTTGCTTTTATTTGCAATTTGAAATGCGCTGCATTTATCAGTCGCAGCTTTCATGTCGAGCTTTCCGAGATAACCCTGTACCTTCTCGCATTGCTTCTGTGCCTCCGTTTTATTCTTGGCCAGAAGTACCAGGTCATCCGCAAAGGCCAAAATGGAGACCTTCTCGTCTCCCATCCCAACGCCCTCCGTCGTCTCATGTATACCACGAACCAGTGGTTCTATTACTAAATTGACGAGGAGCGGGGACAAAGGGTCACCCTGCTTGACTCCTCTGAGCAGGGACACCGACAGGGTCTCTTTGTCTCTACAATGTATGACAGTCCGACAACCATCGTACATTATTTGTATGTAATTTCCGATGGCCGTCGGAACGCCTTTCGCCTCCAGTGCGTCCCTTATAACGCTGTGGGGAACCGTGTCGAAAGCTTTTGAAATATCCATTACGGTAATAACGCCACCTTTGTTTTCCTTCATTTGGCTTAGGGCGCTGCTGAGAATGGCTATATTATTTTTACAGCCATCCTCCATCGCAAACCCCTTTTGCCTAGGGTGTTGCGATATCTTGCCTCTTATCCTTTTGTCTATCATTGCCGAATATAGCCTACCCAACAAGGAGCCTATTGTGATGGGCCTCCAGTTACCGACTTCCGCCACACTCTTCCCCGTTTTGGGTATGAGTGTGGTCCGGTTCAGTTTCCACTGTGCCGGGTAGATTCGGCTCAGCAAGAGCAAGTTACAAAACTTGGCGAATGTTCGCAGCGCCCCAGCCCTACGGAGGTGGATCTTCTTAATTTGATCCACCCCTGCGGCTGTGTTTTTCTTTATTTTCTTCAACTTCTCCACGAGCTCTCCCACAGCGATGGGCACCCATATTTGCCCCATTTCTATTTTGGGACTTCCATCGTGTCTTACTGGAAGCTTTGTCTGCGGTCCAGCCACTCCCCAGAGACCCGAGTACAGTGTCCCCACTGCCTCTTTTTCGGGAAGATCCACCTCCTTCTCTCGGATGGTCTTCCCCATTATTGCCAGATCCAGGAGCTGTTTGGGGCATTTCTTATAAAGCTCCTGGTATCTGGCATATTCAAATTTTTTCCTTTTATTGGCCCCCTTGTTTTTCCTTCTTGGTTGACGGTCCACTCCCCGGTCCCTGCTGGGACCTTCACTTACTTCAACGCCCTGTTTCAACCGCTCCGTGAGGCATTCCAACAAGGCGTTAACAGTGGACTCGTCAACCACCTCCTGACCAGCCAGCTCCTCAATCTCTATTTCAATACTTCTAAACTGGTTCTCCTCATTCAACTGGCTGGCCATAATGGCTCCCCTTAGATCCTCCTTCCAGTTTTCCACGGTGGAAGGAGGCTGGGGGCTTATATCTTCCACGGCCGACTCGTAGGGGCTGCCATCGGAGGAGTTCTCCGATGGACTATCGTCGACCGCTTCCTCCTCCCTTTGCACGGGCAGGAGCCTCCTTTTGTTGCTGATTTGCTTGAGCGTTTTTCCAGGGAGAAAGGGTTTGATCACGACATTCGGCTGTCGAAGGTTCTTATACCTTTCGTTCAGCCGAAGGAGGAGCTCAGTTTCCTCCTTTGACCAGGCCGAGGCCCTCCTGCCTGGTCTATCCCCTCCCTGGTTTGCGCCGCCAGCCCTTCTCTTTTCGTTTCTTATCTCCGGGTGCCTATGCCGCTCGTGCATAGACAAGCCCCGCTTGGTGGCAAATCGCCCTCCACAGACCTCACACACCACCCCTTCACATTCACTCCTTGGGATTAACCCTTTACACTTTGGGAGGTGACACCTACATGCGTGTAGTTTCGAAAACTCCTTACGACATGTGGCGCACCTCCATTTGATGATTGCGGTAGGGTGTTGTTCCTCCGCGTGTTCCTGGAACTGCGAGGCCTGCAGGAACGACCTGCCACGGTCAAAAAGGCTGCACGCAGCACAATCGATCTGCCCGTCCAAAGGGAGGTCCACACACTGAGATGTATCGTTGTCCGGTGTCAAGCCAGGGTCGTCATCGTTGGCCCTCCGGTCCATAGCGGACATGTCCGCCACAGAAGCTCCAGGGCCGGGAGCTTCTGTGTCCGAGGCTGCATCTTCAGTACTCAATTTATTGGATGGGTATATTTTGTTCCGAGGCATTGATTCCAATTGTTATCCACTCATAACCATTAACGTGCCAGGTCATAGGTGCACTTATCAAGGAGATCTGGCGACATGGTAGCCGCTTGGTCTCCTAACTCGGGAAGGCGGGGTCGTCACTCCCCATACAATGTGCACTGTCACTGCCCCTGCCTTTTTTTTTTTTTTTTTTTTTTAAGTTCCATCACTCCCGTTAATAATTTTATAAGTAACACCGGTAAATATTCAGCGACCCACCACTACGAAGTAACAGAACTACCGGGATTGATTCCACACTGGTAAATACTAAAAAACTAATCCACACGTACCGTACTCACTCACGTTGATAAATTAATAACTACAAGTCCATTAAACTTACACGAAAACATCCGTACAAGATAACGAATGCTTTACGGTTCATTACACACTGCTAAAAATTAGAAAACTAATCCACAAGCACCACCACAGTAAGCGCGACTCTCGACACGTCTTATCCGACCAACCGTTACGAATACACTGGCGAGCTTCGACTGTAGGTCGTTGAATTCCGTTTCACTTCCGACGGAGAAAAAGACACAGAAATCGATTTAATTGTTCCACTCGCGTTAATAATTTTATAAGTAACACCGGTAAATATTCAGCGACACACCACTACGAAGTAACAGAATTACCGGGATTGATTCCACACTGGTAAATACTAAAAAACTAATCCACACGTACCGTACTCACTCACGTTGATAAATTAATAACTACAAGTCCATTAAACTTACACGAAAACATCCGTACAAGATAACGAATGCTTTACGGTTCATTACACACTGCAAAAAATTAGAAAACTAATCCACAAGCACCACCACAGTAAGCGCGACTCTCGACACGTCTTATCCGACCAACCGTTACGAATACACTGGCGAGCTTCGACTGTAGGTCGTTGAATTCCGTTTCACTTCCGACGGAGAAAAAGACACACAAATCGATTTAATTGTTCCACTCGCGTTAATAATTTTATAAGTAACACCGGTAAATATTCAGCGACACACCACTACGAAGTAACAGAATTACCGGGATTGATTCCACACTGGTAAATACTAAAAAACTAATCCACACGTACCGTACTCACTCACGTTGATAAATTAATAACTACAAGTCCATTAAACTTACACGAAAACATCCGTACAAGATAACGAATGCTTTACGGTTCATTACACACTGCTAAAAATTAGAAAACTAATCCACAAGCACCACCACAGTAAGCGCGACTCTCGACACGTCTTATCCGACCAACCGTTACGAATACACTGGCGAGCTTCGACTGTAGGTCGTTGAATTCCGTTTCACTTCCGACGGAGAAAAAGACACAGAAATCGATTTAATTGTTCCACTCGCGTTAATAATTTTATAAGTAACACCGGTAAATATTCAGCGACACACCACTACGAAGTAACAGAATTACCGGGATTGATTCCACACTGGTAAATACTAAAAAACTAATCCACACGTACCGTACTCACTCACGTTGATAAATTAATAACTACAAGTCCATTAAACTTACACGAAAACATCCGTACAAGATAACGAATGCTTTACGGTTCATTACACACTGCAAAAAATTAGAAAACTAATCCACAAGCACCACCACAGTAAACGCGACTCTCGACACGTCTTATCCGACCAACCGTTACGAATACACTGGCGAGCTTCGACTGTAGGTCGTTGAATTCCGTTTCACTTCCGACGGAGAAAAAGACACACAAATCGATTTAATTGTTCCACTCGCGTTAATAATTTTATAAGTAACACCGGTAAATATTCAGCGACACACCACTACGAAGTAACAGAATTACCGGGATTGATTCCACACTGGTAAATACTAAAAAACTAATCCACACGTACCGTACTCACTCACGTTGATAAATTAATAACTACAAGTCCATTAAACTTACACGAAAACATCCGTACAAGATAACGAATGCTTTACGGTTCATTACACACTGCTAAAAATTAGAAAACTAATCCACAAGCACCACCACAGTAAGCGCGACTCTCGACACGTCTTATCCGACCAACCGTTACGAATACACTGGCGAGCTTCGACTGTAGGTCGTTGAATTCCGTTTCACTTCCGACGGAGAAAAAGACACACAAATCGATTTAATTGTTCCACTCGCGTTAATAATTTTATAAGTAACACCGGTAAATATTCAGCGACACACCACTACGAAGTAACAGAATTACCGGGATTGATTCCACACTGGTAAATACTAAAAAACTAATCCACACGTACCGTACTCACTCACGTTGATAAATTAATAACTACAAGTCCATTAAACTTACACGAAAACATCCGTACAAGATAACGAATGCTTTACGGTTCATTACACACTGCTAAAAATTAGAAAACTAATCCACAAGCACCACCACAGTAAGCGCGACTCTCGACACGTCTTATCCGACCAACCGTTACGAATACACTGGCGAGCTTCGACTGTAGGTCGTTGAATTCCGTTTCACTTCCGACGGAGAAAAAGACACACAAATCGATTTAATTGTTCCACTCGCGTTAATAATTTTATAAGTAACACCGGTAAATATTCAGCGACACACCACTACGAAGTAACAGAATTACCGGGATTGATTCCACACTGGTAAATACTAAAAAACTAATCCACACGTACCGTACTCACTCACGTTGATAAATTAATAACTACAAGTCCATTAAACTTACACGAAAACATCCGTACAAGATAACGAATGCTTTACGGTTCATTACACACTGCTAAAAATTAGAAAACTAATCCACAAGCACCACCACAGTAAGCGCGACTCTCGACACGTCTTATCCGACCAACCGTTACGAATACACTCTATATACGGGGGGAATACACCCCGCTCCTCTTCAATTTAGTAATAGAACCACTGGTTCGTAGTATACATGAGACGACGGAGGGCGTTGGGATGGGAGACGAGAAGGTCTCCATTTTGGTCTTTGCGGATGACCTGGTACTTCTGGCCAAGAATAAAACGGAGGCACAGAAGCAATGCGAGAAGGTACAGGGTTATCTCAGAAAGCTCGACATGAAAGCTGCGACTGATAAATGCAGCGCATTTCAAATTGCAAATAAAAGCAAGACGTGGTATGTGAAAAACCCAGAGTTAAAGTTGGGTCGGGAGGCAGTTCCATATTCAGACCCCGAAACCACAATTAAGTATCTGGGAGCCACGTTAGATCCCTGGAGGGGCCTGCATCGCGTCGCAGTTAAAGAAGTCTCAGACGCGGCGAAATGCATAGCGAGGATGAGGTTGAAACCAGACCAATAGATCAACCTCATCAGAACCTACCTCCTGCCCAGGCATGTACATAGATTAATGGCTAATCCGCCTCCCTTGGGCCTCCTGGACCAAATAGACCACGAGGTTAAGTTAACCATAAAGAAAATCTTGCACCTCCATCTGTCAACGACCGATGGAGTTATTTACTCTGACAAAAGTCATGGTGGTCTGGGTGTCCAGAGGATTGCAAACATAGTCAAGCTGGCCAAATTAAGAAATGCAATCAAAATGACGAGGGCCGAGGATGAGGCGGTTAGGCGTGCATACCTAGGGCAGGAGGGAATAATAAAGAAGTACGCTACGTCGGTGGGCCTCAGTTGGCCCACAAGTCTGGAAAGTATTGAGGGCGCGCGCAGGTCCTTCAAAAAGAGGGATACTGACAAGTGGAGGCAGCTCGTCTCTCAAGGCCAGGGCATCAAGGAATTCTTTGGTGACAAAACCGGTAATGCCTGGCTGTATAATCCCAAATTATTGAAGCCGTCCAGATATCTGGACGCATTAAAATTACGTACCAATACGTTCGGTACGAGAGTCGCACTCAGGAGAGCCAAGAGAGAAATAGATTATAAATGTAGGCGATGTGGCTCTCAGCCCGAGACCTTGGGACATATATTGGGCCAATGCACCCACACCAAGGCAAAGCGCATTAAGCGCCATAACGAGATATGTAAGCTCGTACTCAGCAAGGTGGCAAGGCACTGCACCGTATACGAGGAACCCGAAGTCAACGTTCTGGGGGAGCTACGCAAACCTGATTTGGTCATAAAAGACCATGATAAGGTTTGGGTAGTGGACGTCACGGTACGTTATGAGGACCGTGACAACCTCCGGAACGCATACCGGGAGAAGTTACGAAAGTATCGGGAAACGGCAGAGTACTTAAGAATAAGAATGAACGCTCTGCAAGCACAAGTGATCCCGATAGTGGTGGGGTGCAAGGGCGCAATACCCAAGGAAACGGAGAAGAACTTGAGGAACCTCGGGCTCGAAAGCAAGGACGTCTTGACGGCTTCTCTAATCGCACTCCGCTCGTCAATTGAAATGGCGAATCAGTTTATTGACTACGATCACATAATGTGATCGCTATGTATATTTATTTAGGTATTTATTTACCTATGTATTTATGGACCAAGCCCATGGGCTGGATGAACTATTTATTAAAACGCAGCCGCAAGGCAAAGGAAATTTATTGGAAACGCAGCCGCAAGGCCAAGGAATATTTATTGCAAACGCAGTCGCAAGACAAAGGAATTATTTATTGAAAACGCAGCCGCAAGGCAAAGGAAGAATTAGAATTATGAACGAGGCAGCTGTCAGCCGATAAATATGATGCGTAGCCCGTCTCGGCCTTTTACACCGAGCGATGCGAGTCCTGGTACATCTTCTGTGTATCAGGGCGCGGGGCGGATTCTATGCATGCAGAATCCGGGGCGACGCCTCCGCGGGGCTTTCCCTGGGCGCACGCTATGCGTGCGGCCAAGCTCGCCTCCCGAAAGGGTCCCCGTTCCTAATTTTTCCAAATCCGTAGGCAGATCGCTTGGCAGTGGAACTAGAAAATAGGCCCGATCAAGGAATTATTATTTGTTATTACCCTACGAGGAGGTTTAATCCTCGGAAGTCCACCAAGTCCTCGGACTTGGTGCAGAATAGTAGCCAAATGCCTCGTCATCTAATTAGTGACGCGCATGAATGGATTAACGAGATTCCCTCTGTCCCTATCTACTGGTGGGGAGTAATTCAAGGGCTAGGTCAATGAAGTAGGAATACGGAGACCAGAACCCGGGGTTGCAGGAGCAGGGGTAGAGCATCCCCTGGCTCACCGAAAGTCCAAAAATCGTCCATTACGGCCCAAACACGCTCAAACCGAGCCGGAGCTGGCACCGGCCTCGGCAATGACGAAACCACCCAAGCGGATGCTGCGTACTCCCACCTAGAAACATCTACAAACACAGTGGAAAGAGTGCGCAGCAAGTGAAGGAGCCACGGCGGGTAAAAATTATAAGCGACCGATCACCCGTCGTATTGAAAAATAAAGCAACACGCCGCTGGCACTTGGGAAAAAAAAAAAAGCAACAGAATTGTGAAGCTATCGAGCGAAAGTTTGGGTTGGGACTCAGGTGAGCCAAGGGTCGATGCTCCCCAGCCCGGCCGTTTTACTCGGGACATGATGCCCGAGGTCATGTTCAAGTTACGTTGCGTACCTCCACGCGGTCCCACTGGGGGTCCCGTGTCAAACGGGATCGCTAAACCGAACGTAGCGAAGCAGAGGGGGCAACTGCTGAGGTTTGTCCCCCCCGTGTTTGCCGTGCGGGGCGACCCGTGTCGTCGGAAAGGTGGATCCTGGGATCTGAGGGGGCCCTGTCCTGCGGGAGAGTGTGCACCCAACACGTACCTTTGGCCACTGCTTCGACTAGACGGGCGGCTAGGCGAGAAAAGCAGCTCTTTGCCTAGTCAATCGGCTTGGAACGACCATACGTCTCGGCGAGTGGGTTCTATATTGGGCGAGGAAGGGGACCTTGGAGTCCGGGGAGACCCGGTCGGCCTTGGAACGCGGACTATATCCTGGGTAATGTCCTAACCTGGCGGAGCCAGGTTCCATTTGAGGGTCCGAGGAGGCTG
Organism: Ptiloglossa arizonensis; assembly: GCF_051014685.1. Lineage (NCBI taxonomy): Eukaryota > Metazoa > Arthropoda > Insecta > Hymenoptera > Colletidae > Ptiloglossa > Ptiloglossa arizonensis. The sequence continues at coordinate 1,812,275 of NW_027478393.1, forward strand.
GGACATGCAGCGGGATGAAGATACTAATCTAAATATGGCAAATAACACACAAACAACTGACCAACCCGTAGTCGTTCTTGAGCTTCTCAGGAGCGACGCGGAAATAAAGAAGGAGGTCGACGATGCAGGTGCTCCCGGCACGTCGTCCCCCAAAACGAAGAAGAAGGAGGGTGATGGGGAGGGACACAAACACGCCTCCCCTAGCAAAGGCTCAAAAGGCACGGCGAAGCCTGCGGGTGACAAAAACCCCGCGCCGCCTGTGCCCAAGAAAAAGCCAAAAGACGCGGCCGAGCCGCAAAAGCAGGATGGACCGGGTGTACCCACCCGTAAAAATCCAAAGGAGCCACGGGCCGTAAAGCCCAGCGCTCATAAAAAGTCAGAGGCCCACGGGAAGATCCCACCGGGCCCGGGTGTAAAGCCTGGAGACTGGACAACGGTCTCCAGGAAGAAAAAGGCCGGCGCAGCCATACCAGGCAAACCGGCCTCCGAGAAACGGGGCAAGTTACCGACGGAGGCGGTATCTGGGCCCAAAATACGGCCGCTCGATCTCATACGAGACGAAGCCTCGGCCGTGATCGCGGATGTCCGGAGCTTCTGCCTTCGACCGGAGTCGAAGGTAACAAAGGAGGCCGGTGGCCGTGTGATCGGCCAAACATCCGCGGTCTACGAGCTTGTCCAGGAACTGCTCATTCGCAGCAGCTTCCTCGAAGGGCAGCTCGCCGCGGTGCGCCAGGACTCCAAGGAGTCCCTCAAGGCGGCCGTAAAGAGCGTGGCGCAGAGGACGCTGATGGATGCGAAATCTGCAGTGCGGAAACAAGTGTCGACCTACGCCGATGCGGTAAAGGTCGACACCAAGAAAGTTTCCCCAGACGCGGTGGTGCCACCCCGAAATGCGGTGCGCATATTCCCGCCGAAGGGAACAAAACAGAACAGTGATGTCACAAAACACACTGTTCTGTCTGTCGTCAAGCCTACCAAGGCCAAGATCCGCGTTACAGCGGTTCGACGCATCCACTCAGGTGGCATAGTCGTCGAGACCGAACGCGAAGAAGACCTGAAGGCCTTCACGAATTCGGCGGAACTGAAAGGAGTGGGTCTTTCAGTTTCCGTACAAACGAAGAGGAAGCCTACACTTATAGTGTATGACGTTCCTCGAAAGGTTACAAAGGAGGAGGTTGTATCCAGTATTTGGAAACAAAACCTAAGTGAAATGACACAGGGGGAAGTGTCATCCGCCTTGAAAGTCCGGTTTGCAACCGGGCCCAAGGCGAATAACGCGAAAACGACCAACTGGGTCATTGAGTGCAGCCCGCAGGTTCGCCTGCGGCTCAAAGAAAGAGGCCGAGTATACATCGGATGGTCGTCTTGCCGTGTGCAGGACTACGTTGCGGTGGCTCGGTGCTTCAAGTGCCAGAGGTTTGGCCACATGGCCAAACACTGCAAAGTAAAGGAGGAAGTTTGCGGACATTGTGCTAGAGGTGGGCACACGATAAGCTCCTGCAAGAGTTTGAACGAGACCCCGGTCTGTTCAAACTGCAAGGCTAGGGGCAAAAGATACGACCATCGGTCGAAAGACAAGTCCTGCGCGTCCTATCAGGTCGCGCTGGAACAAGTAATAGCTCGGACCGATTATGGCGGGCAGAAATAAAAGAAATGAAACCGAGAGCATCCCTCTGAGACAATACCGGGTCGTGCAGCATAACATGCGACGAGCCCGGATTGTTCTTGATGAGGTGAGAGAGTTGATGCACTCGCGAAAGATCGATGTGCTGCTCGCACAGGAGCCCTATTCCCAAGAGGGTACCGTCCCTGGGCTGGGGCTTGCGACGAAAGTAGTCACGGGGGGCACACCGGTAATGGCGGCGATTGCTGTCCGGAACCCGGAACTCTCCGTGGTCAAAATCTCGCATCTGTGCGACTCGCATTTGACCTGCGTTTGCATCAGCGATGATGCGGCCGGAAGTTTTTACTTGGTCAGTCAGTACTTTCAATGCTCCGAGGAGATTGAACCCAGCTTGGCTCGACTGGGAAAAGTACTTGATGCTCTCGGACACAGTCGGGTCGTTATCGCGGCGGACGTCAATGCCAAGTCCCCCTCGTGGGGCGGCACACGAACGGACGCGCGGGGAGATGAACTCGAAGAGTTCATCGCTCAACACGGCCTGACTGTGATGAACGATGCTGGAAGTATACCCACATACTCCAGCCCAAGTGGCGAATCATGGATCGACGTTACGCTAGTGACGAACGATATGTCCAAATATGTGAAAAACTGGAGGGTCCAATACGATTGGACCTCCAGCGATCATCGAGCGATTGAATTTGTGTTACAGTTCGCAGACGTGAGCGAGGATCGTCGTGCCTTGGAGCCCCGATTCCGCACGTCCAAAGCGGACTGGTCTCGCTTCGATCGTGCGTTGCTTGAACGCGAGAGGCACCTTCCCGGAGACGTCGAATGTCGAAGGGATGTCGAACATCTAGCACAGGAGATCGAGCTGGCGATCGTCCACGCGTGCAAAGCCTCCATACCTGTCAAGCAATGGCACTCAAAATCCGTCCCTTGGTGGACGAGGGAATTGACCAAACGGAAGACGCACGTGTATCGTCTGAGACGTGCCTTCCAACGTGAGAAAGACCAAAAGGAGAGAGCAGCTAGAAAGGCTGAATACAATAACGCCAGAAAAGCCTACACAGCTGCTGTTCGAACTGCAAAGTTTCAAAGCTGGACAAACTTTGTTACCGAGCAAGGAAACAAGGAGCCCTGGGGGCTCACATACAAGATCGCCCAAAAGAAGGTGCGAGTCGAGACAGCTGTCTCCAACATTCGAACGCAAGACGGCTATACGATGGACTGGAAATCCACCGCCTCGCAGCTCCTCGGAGCGTTAATCCCGGACGACACGACCGCGGACGAAACGCCGGAGCAATCGAACATCAGGCTAGATTCAATCACCGACCCGCCGACGGAAGACTGCACAGTCTTCACTAGGAAGGAGGTTGGAGACGCGATCTGGAGCCTAAAGCGAGGAAAATGCCCTGGTCCGGACCGTTTAGAGGTCGAAGTTCTAAGACGCGCGTATGGATCCGTCCACAGCGGTCTGCTTCGTCTCTACAACGCGTGTCTGCGCAAAGGAGTATTTCCCGTCAGATGGAAAGTCGGCTCTATCATTACCATACTGAAAGGGCCCGACAAACCACTGACGGAGGTCAAATCGTATAGGCCCATTTGCCTACTTTCCATCTTGGGCAAAGCGTTGGAGAAGCTGATGTTGTTAAAAATGAGAAATGTGTTTTTGAACCCCGACTACTGCTCCGATCGGCAATACGGATTCAGGCATGGACGAGCCACTGATGACGCGTTAGTGAAGTTCAGGGACCTGGTGTCTGGCCGAGAAGAAAAGTACGTACTGGGACTCTCCTTCGATATCTCCGGTGCTTTCGACAACGTCTGGTGGCCCAGCATCCTACAGAAGTTGAAAGCCCGGGGATGCCCTCGAAATCTCTACAGACTGATGGTCGACTACTTCGCCGAGCGTGAGGTTACGATAGTTTCCAAACACGGCATCGTGCGTAAGAAAGTCACCAAAGGCTGTCCACAGGGTTCGATTCTCGGTCCGAGCTGTTGGAACCTAGTCTTCGACGAAGTTCTGCAGCTCCTTTCGAACACCGAGCTCGCGTGCGAGCCCATAGCCTACGCCGACGACCTTCTCGTGATTGTTTGTGGAAACACGAGACGGGAGTTGGAGCGCAAAGGCCAAAAAGTCGCGGACGTCATTTCTGGTTGGTGCGCCACCCAGAAATTGGAGCTGTCAGCGACCAAAACCGAGATGGTCCTCTTGAAAGGTTCTCTGGATAGAGAAAGGCCTCCTGTGGTAAAGATTAACGAGAGAAGTGTGGCCCTTAAGCGTACCATCCGGTACCTAGGGGTCCACTTTGACGCTGGTCTGGGAATAAGATCCCATGTCGATTATTTGAGCGCTAAGACCGCGCGAACGTTTTACGCGCTAGCGCGGCTTGCGCGTGCGAAGTGGGGACTCGGACATCGAGCCATGCGAACATTGTACGATGGCCTCTTTGTGCCGATAACGGCGTACGCCGCTGCCGGCTGGGCTGACCGCCTGGGCTCTGTTACGAAGACTATCCTTGCCAGAGCTCAGAGACGTGTGCTGCTCGGCGTCACCAAGGCCTACCGCACGGTGTCTACCGATGGAATCTGCGTGATCGCCGGTACGATGCCGGTAGACCTGGTGATAGTGGAGCGTGCGTGCGCCTTCGACATCAGACGACAAAACGACATCGCCCTTGGTGACTGTCGTATAAGTCACGATGAATTGGAGTCAGGAGCGGTATCCCCCTCGGAGGCAAAAGCCCGGGTGAGGGAGGAACTCCTACGACAGTGGCAATTGAGATGGTCGTCGTCCGAGAAGGGAAGGACCACCTTCCGATACTTCCCGGACGTGTCTGACCGTCTAAAAGCCATCTGGATTCACCTCGACCACTACGTGGTCCAATTCCTTAGTGGACATGGAAATTTCCGTGCGAAGCTAAAGGAATTCGCCCTGGTCCCGGACGAGAACTGTGTCTGTGGGGAGGCCGAGACGCCTCCACACGTCCTGTTCCGCTGTCCGAGGCACCGACGCGCGCGAGAACTCCTTCGACAGGCAGCCGAAGGCAACGGCCTTTCATGGCCGGTAACAGAAGCTGACCTGGTCACCGAACATCTTTACAAGGAGTTCCAGAAATACGCACGCGCGGTGCTGGGGAACAACATCAGAGGTGAATAAATTGAACGCATGACGCGACGCAACAGGGTCGAATTACTCCCCTGCGTTGCAAACTCGAAATTCATCATTGAACGCATAACGCAACGATATAGGGTCGATCATTTCCCCTTCGTTGCTCACTCGAACATAACTCGACACACAACGCGACGCAACAGGGTCGAACTCTTCCCCTGCGTTGCAAAATTCGAACCAATCGAACGCATCACGCGACGGTGCAGGGACGACCAATCCCCTCCCGTTGCAGGAGGACTCGATAATTCGAACGCAGTACAGTCTTGGGCTTCGGCCAAGACTCCTCGGGCCGGGAGCCAAGCCCCACCCGCTTCGGCGGGTGTACCCCGGATTGGGTTGGACTCGAGGTGGCAGTGAAGGTTCGCCGCCGTCACCCTCCGAACTACGTGACGGTGCGACAAGAAGGTAGATGCCCGAACACCAGGCAAAAGTAGTGAGAACGCTGGTATGGACTTCAAGTCCGAGGTACAGCGCGTCCCTTCGCTTGCGAACGGACATTGAACGCACTAACACTACATGTCCCTATCTACTCCCCTCAGGGGCTGTAGCTTGTTTGCTACAGTACGGGACTGGCAAACCCGAGGTGCCCGATGCCAAATCACACCGTAAGACTCCTGTTGGTCGTCGCAACGACCCACTCTCAATTCCTCTTTTGGCTTTGAGAGCGGTACGTGACGGCAGGAGGGACGGGGGCCTTGGCTTTACCGCCCGGGCCGCGAGGATGGTAACTCTATAAATTGCCCTCCAATCCTAAGCTACGGTGCGCGGCGATGGGATGCGTGGTTGGGGGGGGAAGCCCCAATCCCAAGCGACCAACTCCGGGGAACCTGCCGACCCCCCGGAGTATTTAGGCTTGCCTAGGTATGGCGGCTCTGCCTAGGTCGACCACCCCTTCCGACCTACTCGTGGGACCAATATGGAATCTGACAAACATACAAACAAGCAAACAAAGAAAGACGCAAGAGGAGGTGAAGATTCGGAAATGGAAGTGGAGGAAAGGAGAGTATTACCTATAAGGAAAGGACGTAGCAGAACAAGCTCATTCTGGTCGGTGGCTGACGAACCACCGGAGTCTCCAAATCTAAGAGTGAAGAGGAAGAAGTTGAGTACTCTGCTCGCTGAGGAGACCAGTAAAAGTACAACTAAAGCGGAAAACTCTACGCTCGAGGAGATTCGAAATGAGCGAGTGAAGCTCGAAGCATTTTTGTTTAACGAGACAAACAAAATTACGAGACCATCCATAAAATTCATACTAGAGAAGTGGGCTATTTTGGAAGGCAAGCTACAGGAGCAAATTTTAGAAAATGAAAAGCTAAGAATTAGTAATGAATGTAATTCTCAGCTGCCAGCTCGCTCCTATGCGCAAGCTCTGCGCACTCCATGTAATACAAATAACAGAACACCCGACAGAATAACGAGAACGGCGAACAAAGAAAAATACGAAGTTATTTTAATTAAACCAGAAAAAGAAGAGGATACGAGGAATAACGAGGAGATAAAATCCGAAGTGACAAAGAAATTGAGCAATGTTCGAAATAAGTTAAAAGTAAGGTCAATCAGACAAATGAGAAACAAAGGACTGGTTATGGAAATAAAAGACAAAGAAGATGTGGAAATTATCAAAGAGGCGAACTTAGGAACAATTGGCTTAAAAATCGAGAAGCCAAAGAAAATGAGTCCGTCCATAATAATATACGACGTTGAAAAAGAATACAAAATGGAAGATATGAAAGAAGACTTCTTAAACAAAAATTTTGATAGAAATAACGAGAAATTAATGAACGATCTAAAGGAAAAAATAGTTTTCAAATATAGCTTCAAAACAAAAGAAAACAAGGTGAACTGGATTGTCCAAGTGCCAGGAAATCTACTTGGAAATTTAGTAGACAAAGGAAGAATCTTTATGCTGTGGAGGACATATAGAATAAGAGAATACTTAAACGTAACCAGGTGCTTCAAGTGTCACGGCTTCGGACATATTGCTAAGGTGTGCAATGTACCGGACCAACTATGCGAATCCTGCGGTAAGAAAGGACACCTTAAGCAAGACTGTAGAAATAAAGACAGACCGCAATGTGTAAATTGCATACGCACGAGGAGAAAAGATACAAACCATCCGGTGAGGAGTAAGGAATGCCCAGAATACCTAAAACACTTGGAAATATACCGCAACAAACTCCAATGGGACTAAAAGTTGCGCAAATAAATGCACAAAGGTCGATGGCTGCTGCAGCCAACTTAGAACTTATAATAAAGTCACACAACATCGACATATTATGCATACAAGAACCGTATGTGTTCAAAGAAAGAGCCAGAGGATACACTTCCCCAGGCTTGCGTCTCATCCAACCAACGACCAAACACCCATGGGTTGCAGCAGTCATCGCTGAAAACAAAAACAAAGTTGACATCTTTCAAAACACAGTCGAAGAAACGGAGCATATTTTATGTTTTCAAGTGATAATGGAAACAGATAAATTTTATATCTTAAATGTATATTGTCAGCATTCATGTCCCATTAGTCCAATCCTGACTAAAGTTGAAAATATAATAAACAAATTAAAAGGGAGTAAAATCATAATAACAATGGATGCAAATGCAAAATCAGAAATGTGGTTCTCCGATGCTACGGATGAACGAGGTAAAATATTAGAAGAGTTTCTATTGGCAAATCAGTTATACACTTGTAACCAACCTGGAAATCCTCCAACATTTTCCACGATAAGAGGTGAATCAAATATAGACGTAACAATAGTAACCGAAAATATGTTAAGCAGTCAACATAATTGGATGGTTGATACCATATGTACAACCAGTGACCATAATCTAATTATATTTGAAATAAAACAGGTTACTTTAACGCGAAGCAGAGTTTTCAAAACAGAAAATCACAACGTTAAAAGAGCAGACTGGGAGAAATTTACCTACTTAAATAGCGCAAGATTCAATGAACAGGTCACAACAGAGGTTGGTACAAGGAAACCTAAGTATGCTGTAAAACTCTTTAATAACATTCTAGATGAAATCTGTAGACAAACAATGCCCAAGAAAATGATAAACAATAAAAATGTCCCATGGTGGAATGAAAAACTCACCAGTCTCCGCAGAACAACAAATAAATATAAGCAGCAGTTAGCAAGAGCAAAAAGATTATCACTCACGGATGTCTTACCTGAATATATACAAAAATATAAACGTGCCCGAAACAAATATGTAGCCGAAATAAAAAGAAATAAAAAAGAAGCGTGGCAAAACTTTGTTACAGTCGAAGGGAACAAAGATCCCTGGAGCATCATATATAAAATAGCAACAGACAAAATCAAGAGAACAGAAGTAACCTGCTCCTTAATTCTCCCAAGTGGGGAGACAACTACAAATTGGGATGATACAATAGACGCTCTAATGAATAAGTGCGTTCCAAAAGAATGCAAAACAATAGAAGGAGAGGAACATAAGGCGATCAGAACAGCGAATAAAACATATAAGAATTTTGACGTTGAAAAGCAAATCTCATTTTTCGAAATAAATAAAGCCATTGCAAAATTAAAAAACAACAAAGCTCCCGGGATTGATGGCTTCAAAACCGAAATAATAAAGAAATTGTGGAACAATAATAGAAATATAATATATAATTTAATAAACAACTGCTTTAGATCTACACACTTCCCCCAAGAGTGGAAAACTGCTAATTTAAAGATAATCCTAAAAGACAAAACCAAAGATAGGAAAATGACAAATTCATACAGACCCATTGCACTCATCCCAACAATGGGTAAAATCTACGAACATATAATAATTGATCGAGTTCAAACAAAGTACGAAGATAAAGGATTACAAAGTAATAAGCAATTCGGGTTCAAGAAAGGAATGTCAACGGAAGATGCCATCAGACAATTAAGAAGAGGAATAGCAAATTCCGAAAAGAAGCTAATTGTTGCGCTATTTATAGACATCGAAGGAGCGTTCGACAACCTCTGGTGGCCTGGAATCAAAGCCAGACTTGTAAAGGCGGAATGCAGCAGTACTCTACTTGCCATAATTGATCATTATTTTGTTGAAAGGAAAATGATTGTGAAGACAAAGTTCAACGAACACACGCGGCAAATGGAAAAAGGGTGCCCGCAAGGTTCCATAATAGGTCCAGTCGCTTGGAACTGGTGTATGGACGCGTTTTTAACACGAATAGAGAGGGAGATAGATGAAACAGAAGCAGAGGCTATCGCCTACGCCGACGATCTGGTGCTTTTATTCAAAGGAAATTCAAGAACGGACGTAGAAAAAATAGCAAGAAAAGCATTAGAAATATTAAACAACTGGTGTGGACTTCACAAATTAAAAATCGCGACGCAAAAAACAGTTGCTTTATTGATGAAAGGCAAATTAAATAAAGAAAGGATGCCAATACTAAAAATAAACGGTATAAATGTAAAATTCAAACCACAAATAAAATATTTAGGCGTAATAATTGACGAGAAGTTAAATTTTGCAGCACATGCAAAACACATCAGAGACAAATTAACAAAATTTATAATGTCCATCAAAAGATTAGCAAAAGAGCATTGGGGACTGAAGGCCCACATAATGTATAGTCTGTATAAAGGTGTTGTAACACCAATTGTCACTTATTGTGCTTCGACATGGTTTGATAAAGTGGAACACTCATTTGTAAAAAGACATCTATTAGCGGCACAACGAAGTATATTGCTGGCTCTAACAAGAGCATGCAGAACAACAGCGACAAGTGCTATGCAAGTAATAAGTGGTTTATTACCATTCGATTTGCATATAATCCAATGTGGATTAATAAACAGAGTGAGGAAAAATCTAACAACATCTTGGAAGGACTACGTATACAGGGAAAAGGATGAAGAACATGAAATTAACCTCGAAGACGAAATAACAAAAATAAAATGGGAAATAGAAAAAGAATGGCAAACAAGATGGGATAAAGACACACACGGTAGAGAAACATACAGATTCATTAAAGATATCAAGTTTACAGCTGAAAGAAAATGGTTCAAACCGGGAAGATTCAGTATATACATCATAACAGGATACGGATCAATTAATGAATCACTCTATCGAAGAGGAGCAACGAACACCCCACAATGTTTAATATGTAAGAAAGGAATGGTAGAAACAGTAAATCACATGCTATATGAGTGCGAAAGTTATAATTCAATTAGATATGAACACCTTATTCAGCATAAAACAAAAGAAGAAAAGCTCATAGAAAAAGAAGATGATTATATAAAATTTTCACACTTTATAAAAGAACTATTTAACATACGAAACACCTACCTAAAAAATACAGACGAAAGTAGTAATGGTCTGCCTCCTCGTGGCAGGGACGGAAACGGCAGGACAATGCCTGACGGCTAAATGACCAATTAAATAACAAAATAAACAATAACAAGAAACAAGACAAAATAATAAAAGAGACACAAGGCAGCAATGAGTTGAAGCTCGAGCTGCAAGTAAATTAGAAATAAATAATAATAATAATAATAATGTCCCTATCTACTTTCTAGCGAAACCACTGCCAAGGGAACGGGCTTGGAAAAATTAGCGGGGAAAGAAGATCCTGTTGAGCTTGACTCTAGTCTGACATTGTAAGGAGACATGATGGGTGTAGCATAAGTGGGAGATGGCAACATCGCCGGTGAAATACCACTACTTTCATCGTTTCTTTACTTACTCGGTTGGGCGGAGCGCGTGCACCGAGGTCTTCGACCCGGTTGTCACGGTGTTCTAGAGCCAAGCGTGTAAGAGTGGTGTGAGGCATTCGTGGCCGATCGCCAACAATACTCCCGCGTGATCCGATTCGAGGACACTGCCAGGCGGGGAGTTTGACTGGGGCGGTACATCTGTCACAGAATAACGCAGGTGTCCTAAGGCCAGCTCAGCGAGAACAGAAACCTCGCGTAGAGCAAAAGGGCAAAAGCTGGCTTGATCTCGATGTTCAGTACGCATAGAGACTGCGAAAGCACGGCCTATCGATCCTTTTGTTACTTTAATTCCCAGTAAGCGCGAGTCATAAGCTCGCGTTGATTACGTCCCTGCCCTTTGTACACACCGCCCGTCGCTACTACCGATTGAATGATTTAGTGAGGTCTTCGGACTGGTGCGCGGCAATGTTTCGGCATTCCCGATGTTTTCGGGAAGATGACCAAACTTGATCATTTAGAGGAAGTAAAAGTCGTAACAAGGTTTCCGTAGGTGAACCTGCGGAAGGATCATTAACGAGAAATATGAATAAATGAGAACTTAAAGGATCATGGATAAATACAGAAACACGGTTATCCAAATAAAAAACAGATACAAATTGCCAAAGCGCGAGGCGGCTTACGCGAGGAGGGCGCTATTGCGTTTCTCCCGTCCGTCACCGTTGGCCGTGCGTGAAAGCGTAGAGAGCCCTGCAGCCAAAGATTCTCTCGACAAACGGGATGATAACGGTAGGTGGACGCTTGCGCGAGGTGCGGTAGTCGTCGGTCTCTCTATCTATCCGAGGAGGAAAAATAAAAAAGAAATACGTCCATTACTTTGTCTATTCAACAACCCAACAGCGAGGTGTTGATACGCACAAAATAAATAAATAAAGAGAAACGTCCATTACTTTGTGCAAGATATATAATAATTCGAGGGTAGTTCCCGAGAATAATAATAATGAAACGAGAACGATTGAACGGAAAAAAGAAAGAGAGATCGGTCGTTGCACGACTATTTGTCACCCGCCGTCTATTCTTCCGTGAAGCCTCGGTCGTGAAGAAAGATGCTGACTGCACGTGTGCTCGCTCGTCGAAGCCAGGCTCGAGTAAAAGCGCCCGAGAGTATAACCGAGGAGGAACGAGACGCCGTCGGACTTTGTTCCGCAACGTTCTTTGCGTTTTCTCTCGCATCCCGCTTTCTCCTGACTTTCGTCGATTTCTAACGAAACGTCCTGCTGATTGGAACCTCTGCACGAGGACCCCGGGTAACCACTGACGATCGCGTCGATGTGCGTCCGAAGACTTCGGGAGGACCGGCTGTGAAGCTCGGATAGCGAGTCGGACACCCATGCACCGCGTCGAATGCGGTTTGAAGTTGGGACGAAAGACCGATTCGAGCCGGCTGCGAGTCCTTTTTCGAATCTGGACGCTCCCACGTGCGTTCGTCAGCTCAATCGGTGAGGACTGTGGTTCCTTTGATCGGGATTATCCCCGCGGTTCCACATCCCACGATTCATGATGGTTTTTCAATGTACTTTGCACCCGGCCGTCGAATGATTCGCGTTCATGTGCGCGAACTTTCGACGTGTTCCGTCAGTCGGGACTTTGTGTCGTCAATTTGGCGACGCCCAAGCCTCCTTCTTTCTACGTTTGGTCGGAGGCGCGGGCATCGATTTTCAAAACTAGAACCAAAGAGAATTTAAACGCAAAATTGCATAACGATTACCCTGAACAGTGGATCACTTGGCTCGTGGATCGATGAAGAACGCAGCTAATTGCGTGTCAACGTGTGAACTGCAGGACACATGAACATCGACATTTCGAACGCACATTGCGGTCCACGGATAAAATTCCTGGACCACGCCTGGCTGAGGGTCGTGTTCACATAACCTAATACTGCTTGCGTTGCTATCCAATCCCCGCCGTCGTTTCCGGAGAGAATGGAAACGTTTCAGAGTCGGGTGTGTACGGAGATGCTTACGTACGAGCGAAAGATGGGCAGTTCGTTGGCGATTGTCGCGGACGTGCGAAAATAACGATTTGCCTGCGCGTCTCCATATGTAATCGTTCGGACTCGCGAGAGTGTTGCGGCGTCGCGCGTCGACTTAATACGACCGCCCGTGAACACCGCTCCCTACGATTACTTTGAAGTTTGCGCGCGCATATATTCGTCTTTCGCCCGAATCGAATTTTACCGCGCTCCCAACGTTGCCTGAAATGATTTTTACGTCGAGAAAGGAACACGAATCGAGAGACTAATAGAGGACAAAAATGAATCACCCCACCACGTGAAATGTGGCATTTGTTAATAGTTGTCGTTCGCACAGCCCCAGGGATTTGTCGGCCAGCGGGGGTCGTCGTTGCCCGCGATGTCACATCAAATTTACCGCGACCACTATCGAGGGAGGTCTTTATCTTCGAACGTTGAAGACTTCGGCCACGTTCGTCGAATCGAATTTTTGACCCGTCGATGTGGTTCGTTTGGTAAGAGATATGCTCGTGCGTGCAAACGATTCTGAACCTTCGGTGCTGTACTTAAAATCCTCTTTGGAGCGGCTGGAACGCAACGACAAACTTTGCCACAATGAAGGGAAACTGCTGGAGGGAAAGCGAGAGGTTGGTCACCCCATGTCTCTGTTGTCGATCGTGAGACCGCGCGTATAACCGGTCGTCCAGTCCACGACAACTTTTTCGAATTCATCTCGGACTTGCTAACACCGGGTTCTCTTATCCTCCTCCTCCTTCTCTTCGTTCTGCTCTGGAGAATAGGAGTCAGATCGAGAGTGAGCGAGAGAGGGGAAGAATAAGTAGAATCGAAGTCGACGCGTGTTAGTAGTATTCCTTTAGTATGTTTTACTGGAAAAGCAACGGACGGACGTTAAAATTTCAACCGGTTAAACGTCTAGCGAGCGTTTCGCATCGAATTTCAGTTAGAGAGACACTTTGGCGAGGTGCTTGAAAATCTCTCCTTGTCACCGAGAAAACAGCAGGCTTCCTTTTCTTCGGTTCAACGCGAAGAACTCTCTCAATCGACAGAACCATGTAAGCGTCACTGATGGGATTTTGCGTCGGGCGACGCCGTACGTGTGGGAATGCGGTGAAAAGAAAAGAATCTGCGTGAGAGATAGGGAGAAAATGCTCGTCGAGCGCGTTACTGAGGGAAGGAATAAGAACCTCTCGTTCGCGCCCCGACGTCGTTTCCCCACTCCTCGCTCGTTCTTCTTTTACACCCGTCCACGTCGGCGTATATCCCCGCCTACCCTCGTACGCGAGCGAACAACGATTGAAGAGAGAGGATCATCATCGCGCATGCAACTGCAGAACACGTCGAGTTGGGACGAAAAGATTGTGGCGCCTTGCTCTCTTTGATTCGGCGTCGTTGCCTTTCGCTGTTAAAGAAAAACACGTTTGTTTGACGACCTCAGAGTAGGCGAGATTACCCGCTGAATTTAAGCATATTACTAAGCGGAGGAAAAGAAACTAACAAGGATTTCCTTAGTAGCGGCGAGCGAACAGGAATGAGCCCAGCACTGAATCCCCGCGGTATTGCCGCAGGGAAATGTAGTGTTCAGGAGGATCCGTTTATCCCGTGACGTCGAACTGAGTCCAAGTCCAACTTGAATAGGGCCATTTACCCACAGAGGGTGCCAGGCCCGTAGCGACCAGTACGCGTTTCGGGAGGATCTCTCCTTAGAGTCGGGTTGCTTGAGAGTGCAACCCTAAGTGGGTGGTAAACTCCATCTAAGGCTAAATATGACCACGAGACCGATAGCGAACAAGTACCGTGAGGGAAAGTTGAAAAGAACTTTGAAGAGAGAGTTCAAGAGTACGTGAAACCGTTCAGGGGTAAACCTGAGAAACCCAAAAGATCGAACGGGGAGATTCATCGTCAACGAAGCTGGCCCCCGTTGGTGCGCGATAACCCGAATGGGCCTTCCTGGTCCCATGAAGGGGTTACACCACCTTTGGGTGAAGTCCGGTAACGTAGTCGTGCACTTCTTCCTTAGTAGAACGTCGCAACCCGTTGTGTGTCGGTCTACGGCCTGAGCTGCATTGCCTGTCGCGGCGCCTTCGTACGCTCGCGGCAGAGGCTCGGTCGCCCGACCGGCTGCACGACGGTACTCTGACGGTATCGGGCCGCAACCAATCCATTCTTGAAACGTGTGTGCGTCGGGCCCGCCGCAAGCTCGGACAGTTTACCCGGAGACGACGGATCTGAATGCCGTCCCTGGGCCTGGCCAGCTGTTAGCAGGCGGTGTCCTTGGACTGGCCAAGCTTTGAATTACCGGTTGGCGACGCTACTGCTTTGGGTACTCTCAGGACCCGTCTTGAAACACGGACCAAGGAGTCTAACATGTGCGCGAGTCATTGGGAGAAGTAAACCTAAAGGCGCAATGAAAGTGAAAGTCGGCCTTGCGTCGACCAAGGGAGGATGGGCCGCTTACGTATCGGCCTCGCACTCCCGGGGCGTCTCGTTCTCATTGCGAGAAGAGGCGCACCCAGAGCGTACACGTTGGGACCCGAAAGATGGTGAACTATGCCTGGTCAGGACGAAGTCAGGGGAAACCCTGGTGGAGGTCCGTAGCGATTCTGACGTGCAAATCGATCGTCGGAACTGGGTATAGGGGCGAAAGACTAATCGAACCATCTAGTAGCTGGTTCCCTGCGAAGTTTCCCTCAGGATAGCTGGCACTCGCTCGTTCCTCCGCGAACGCATGCGAGTTTCATCTGGTAAAGCGAATGATTAGAGGCCTTGGGGCCGAAACGACCTCAACCTATTCTCAAACTTTAAATGGGTGAGATCTCTGGCTTGCTTGGATCATGAAGCCACGAGATATTTTGAATCAGAGTGCCAAGTGGGCCAATTTTGGTAAGCAGAACTCGCGCTGTGGGATGAACCAAACGCAGAGTTAAGGCGCCTAAGTCGACGCTTATGGGATACCATGAAAGGCGTTGGTTGCTTAAGACAGCAGGACGGTGGCCATGGAAGTCGAAATCCGCTAAGGAGTGTGTAACAACTCACCTGCCGAAGCAACTAGCCCTGAAAATGAATGGCGCTGAAGCGTCGCGCCTATACTCCGCCGTCAGCGGCAAGTGGGGAGGGACGTGTCACTCCCGGGTGACCGTCCTCCATAAAGCCCTGACGAGTAGGAGGGTCGCGGCGGTGTGCGCAGAAGGGTCTGGGCGTAAGCCTGCCTGGAGCCACCGTCGGTGCAGATCTTGGTGGTAGTAGCAAATACTCCAGCGAGGCCCTGGAGGACTGACGAGGAGAAGGGTTTCGTGTGAACAGCCGTTGCACACGAGTCAGTCGATCCTAAGCCCTAAGAGAAATCCTATGCAGATGAGGTGTCCTAAAATAATGAAACATCGTACAAACAGAAACATAAAAGAGACACACACCCATTGGGCGAAAGGGAATCCAGTTTCTATTCCGGAACCCGGCTGCGGAACCGCTTACCATTCGGGCCCTCGTAAGAGTGTTCGTCGGGGTAACCCAAAATGACCTGGAGACGCCGTCGGGAGATCCGGGAAGAGTTTTCTTTTCTGTATAAGCGTTCGAGTTCCCTGGAAACCTCTAGCAGGGAGATAGGGTTTGGAACGCGAAGAGCACCGCAGTTGCGGCGGTGTCCGGATCTTCCCCTTGGACCTTGAAAATCCAGGAGAGGGCCACGTGGAGGTGTCGCGCCGGTTCGTACCCATATCCGCAGCAGGTCTCCAAGGTAAAGAGCCTCTAGTCGATAGATTAATGTAGGTAAGGGAAGTCGGCAAATTGGATCCGTAACTTCGGAATAAGGATTGGCTCTGAGGAGCGGGGCGTGTCGGGCTTGGTCGAGAAGTGAGTCTGGCTGACGTGCCGGGCCTGGGCGAGGTGAACGGTATCATTACTGTTACCGGGATCCGATCTCGGTCCCGTGCCTTGGCCTCTCACGGATCTTCCTTGCTGCGGAGCTTCTGTGGCGTTTGACGTCGCGGTCGTTTCTTCTTCGGCCGTTATTCAACACTCAGCTCAGAACTGGCACGGACTAGGGGAATCCGACTGTCTAATTAAAACAAAGCATTGCGATGGCCCCCAAGAGTGTTGACGCAATGTGATTTCTGCCCAGTGCTCTGAATGTCAACGTGAAGAAATTCAAAAAAGCGCGGGTAAACGGCGGGAGTAACTATGACTCTCTGAAAGCGGTCGCTTGAGATGTCGGGCCGGCCTGCCGGCACTAGTGTCCGAGACCAGCCTTAAAGACCATAGTTAAGCAAGTGATCGCCTCCCAGTTGGATCTCGCCGGGCAATGTCGCCTCAAAAACGATAGCTAAGAATCACCTCTGTGCCCAATGGTCCTGGGGGTCGCCAGCCCCCTCGACCATATTACAGTTGGCCCAAAAGTTAAAACAAAGCCTCGGATGAAAGAGAATACTGAAATAGCCGACGGGCCCTCTGGCTCAGTCGGCCCAACTGATGCCGGCGATGGTTCGATGGAAGTATTCAACGCTGAATCCCAAGTAGTCTTCCCATGTAGAAAAGAAGGATGTAACAGTGCATTTCCCACAGTACGAGGACGTGGCGTGCACGAACAACGGCAGCACAAGGATTGGAACGATGAGAGATTGGTCTCATCTATAGTAAATATAAAAGCCCCCTGGTCATCAGAGGAGGCAGCCCTCCTGGCACGGCAGGAGGCGCAGCTCTGCATGGCAGGTGTGAAGTTCGCCAACCAAGCACTAAAGCCTTACTTCCCCAGCCGCACTCTCCAATCCATTAAAGGGCAGAGAAGGAAAGCTTGCCATAAACAGAGAGTGCAGGATCTTATTATGGAATTCCAACAAGTTGCTCCACCAAATTCAACACCAGCGGCGAGTGTTGAAAAACACTCCGAGGAGGTGGGCGATAGTCTGGTTGCGGAAATCAAGGACGAACTATCAAGGTGCCTCCCAATCAACGGTACAGATTTCTGTGCCCGGCACCTAAATCGCATATGCCTGCATGCGACTAGATGGGACTCGGACACCCTATTCGAGGAAACTTCAGCATACCTCAGAGAGGTGTTTCCTGCTCCAGAAAGCGGACGAAAGAAGGGGGACGACAAACAGCCCCAATTGCTTTCAAAGAGGAAGCAAAGAAGAGCTGACTACGCCCGAACACAGCGTGCGTGGAAGAAGAACCCCTGTAAGTACCTGCGGGCACTACTAAAAGACAAGGGGTCCTCCACTACACCCGGAGAACAGGTGATGACACCGTACTGGCAAGCTGTGATGACAGACGGAAGTAAAAGCTGGCCTGGAGTTGGCGGGAAACGGCCGACGATCGAGGCAATCTGGAGAGCGATAAAACCTGAGGAAGTTCTGAAAGCGATTCCGGAAATGACCACGTCACCAGGTCCAGACATGGTAACCGCAAGGTAACTAAGAGCTATGCCACCAGGAATTCTAGCTAGAGTTCTAAATGTCTTTTTAATATGCGGAAAGCTACCAATATGGCTCTTGGAATCCAGAACAACCCTTATCCCAAAAAAGGATAACGCCGTGGAGCCCGGCGACTTCAGACCGATCATGGTCTCCTCAGTGATAACCAGAACCTTCCATAAGGTGCTCGCGAACAGATTGCGGAAGAACGTGGAGCTGGACTGCAGACAAAAGGCATTTATTCCGATAGATGGAAGCGCGGAAAATACCTTTCTATTGGACATGGTGCTTCGATACCACAGACAGACTTTCAAGCCATTATACCTGGCATCTGTCGATCTAACCAAAGCATTCGACTCAGTCTCGCACGAAACTATTATGGACACACTACCAACTATGGGAGCCCCGGGACCTATGGTCGCCTACATAGCCCATGTCTATAAAAATAGCCAGACCACCTTGGCTTGCGATGGCTGGAACTCCCACAAAATTCACCCTACGTGTGAAGTAAAGCAGGGCGACCCGATATCGCCAATGCTGTTTAATATGGTGATCGACAGAATGTTCCAACACATACCAAAAGAAGTTGGAGTCGACGTAGCTGGAACCAAATACAACGTACTAGCCTTTGCTGATGACCTCATACTAATGGCCACAACGCCGCAAGGCCTCCAGCTTACGATCGACAAATGTACAGGTTTCCTATCGCAGTGTGGTCTCGTAGTTAATACTGTTGGAATGAATGCAACAACGATCTTAAGGATGCCAGATGTCGATTTTTGGGACTGTCTCCGTATTGGCGCGTAAGGGTCGTCCGCCGCGCGGTCAACGGTTTGGCCGTTTACGTTTTTGTTTTTCCTACCAGTCGAGTTCCAAGTCCAGAGTCACGAAGACATATCACATTGTACTCCTCGAGTTCCTACATTGTATTCTTGTGTGTACGGGAACTATACTACTAGATACGCGAGATCCCTGCATATCATAATAAACTACTTATTATAATCTGAACTTTCCAACAGGTTATGGGCCCAGGGCTAGTGTATAGTGACTAAGGTGTTTATAAAGTCAGTATAAATTTTTTTTGTGTGTGTGATATAAAAGTGAATCAAGTCAAAATGTCTGGTGTAAGTAGTGCTTTCTCAATCCAGAAACTAAACGGTGGGAATTATTCGGTATGGAGTTATAAATTGGAACTGCTGCTGATTAAAGAAAAATTGTGGAATGTGATAGCAGAAGAGAAACCTGAACCAGCGACCGTTGCGTGGACGCAGAAGGACAATGAAGCACGTGCCACAATTGGTCTCTTAGTTGAAGACACTCAGTTGCAACACATAAGGAATGCGAAAACCGCACGTGAAGCATGGGAGTCACTAAAGGATTACGACCAAAAGTCGACCTTAACAAGTAAGGTTCTGTTGTTAAAGCGACTGTGCCGAACGGTAATGAAGGAAGATGGTGACATGGAGCAACACATTACCATAATGTCAGGGTACATAAATGACTTAACGGCTCTCGGACAAAACCTACCAGATAATTTAATGGCGGCAATGCTATTGGGAAGTCTCCCTGAATCTTACGAAACGTTGGTTACAGCCCTTGAAAGCAGACCGGAAAACGATTTCACTTTGAAACTCGTAAAGGGAAAACTAATAGACGAGTTCAAAAGGCGTAAAGGGGCAAAGGACACAAGGGAGAATGCACAAGGTGCCGAAACGGCAATGAAAACAGATTTTGGATGCAGAAGCGGTGCCCAATCAAGAAGGACTTGTTATTTTTGTAAGAAGCCGGGGCATTACAAAAGTGACTGTATAAAATACAAGTCCTGGAAAAATAAGCAAGGAAAAGCCAATACAGTATCGGAAGGAAAATCTTCAAACGATATAAGTTTTTATGCAAAGGTTTTGACGGATAATCCAGAAGAAACATGCTCGAAAGCCGAAACTAAAGAAAATGCGAGACCTCACATTTGGATCATTGATTCCGGTGCAACTAGCCACATGTCAGCGTCAAAGGAATTCTTTCAAGAATTGGACACAAAGAGGCAAGGCCACGTGCGCCTTGCAGACGAAAGCAAAGTGGTCAAAGTGCATGGGATCGGATCGGGAACAATTAAATGTGGAGTGGACGCAGAAAAAGTTTTGGAAGTGAAAGTGACTAACGTGCTTTACGTTCCGTCACTCGGGTCTAATTTATTGTCGGTCAAAAGGCTAACCGAAAAAGGTTTCAGGTTGACTTTCGTTAAAGAAGACTGCACAATTTCAAAAGATGGGAAACTTTTAGCAAGAGCCACGACATCTGGAAACCTTTACCAGCTAAATGTAGTCGAAGAGGCACATGTCGCAAGCGGAAACAGTAACACTGGGCACACCGAAAATTGCCAGCATACCTGGCATCGACGGTTTGGTCATCGGGACCCAAGTGCAGTAAAAGAGCTTAGCGAAAAAAGGTTAGCTAAAGGTATAAGGGTAATCAGCTGTGGACAACGCATAACTTGCGAGTGTTGCATCATTGGCAAAATGTCGCGTATACCGTTTCCGAAAGAATCAAGGAACAGATCAAATGCAATTTTGGATCTTATTCATACTGATGTTTGCGGACCTATGCAAACAGTAACACCGGGCAATAAAAGGTACATTCTGACCATCATTGACGATTACTCCCGCTATACGAATATTCATCTTCTTGACCATAAAAATGAAGCTGCAGAACGCATCAAGGAATTTGTGGAAATGACGAAGACGCAGTTTCAGAAAAAGCCGAAGAAGATACGGTCAGATAGAGGAAGGGAGTACGTAAATGAATATCTGCAAAAATACTTGAGAAAGGAAGGGATTCAAGTACAATATACCGCTGCTTATTCACCGCAACAAAATGGTGTTGCAGAACGAAAGAACAGATCCTTATTAGAAATGGCAAGATGTATGTTGTTGGACGCGAAATTAGCAAAAAAATATTGGGGAGAGGCGATAAACACCGCGAATTATTTGCAAAATCGCCTACCAACAAAAGCCATAAGAAAGACCCCGTATGAGCTATGGCATTCAAGAAAACTAGACGTCAGAAACTTACATATATTCGGATGCAATGCGTATATCTACGTTCATAAGGAACAGCGAAAGAAGCTAGATAACAAAGCTGAAAAATACACCTTCGTTGGTTATTCGGAGGAATCAAAAGCCTACAGATTATTGGACACAGAAACAAGTAAAATCAAAATTAGCCGTGACGTGATATTTTTAGACAAAGTGGATGAAGATAAATCAATTCGTACGGATAATGATGAGATCACGTTTCCATCGAAGGCGAGCCACAACGAAGAGAACCAAGGAAGCTCAAGCGATGAACGGTCCGAAGAAGAATTGCCATCAGAAGAACCAAGAATTGAAGATTCTGTGCGAAATAGACAATCAGAGAGGAAAAACCGTGGTGTGCCACCGGATAGGTACATGGCTTCTCTGAATACAGTTACAGTTGAAGAAAATGAGCCAAGGAACGCGAAACAGGCATTATCAGGACCCAACAAGGACAACCAAAGTTGCTTAAAGCTTGTGTGTAGTGACAAGTTTAACCCTTTGCACTCGAGGGCTCCGGAGCGGAGCCATTTAAAATTTGTCTTCAAGCTCGAGGGCTCCGCTACGGAGACAATGGAAATAATTTTCAGTTTTTAACATGAGAACAAAAACAAATCGTAAAAATTAGTTATAGGATATTTCGCTGTTGGTGACAAATGACGGTCGCGGCTCGCAGATTGTTATGCTCTCGATAACAGCACACAATCGCGGTTTGAGCAACATTCCGCATTCCGCACTTGGATGCAAGTGAGTTAAGTCGTGTTATTCAGCAGTAGAGTGTATATCAGATTCTAGTTTATCTGTTGTTTTTATATTTTGAATTCATATTTATATCCCCGATATGGCAAATAAAAGAAAAATTTGTGAAAATTATAGTGATATTGAAAGTAGTAGCGACGAATTAGAATTTGAAGTTCATGGTGAACATTACAGAAATAACATAGACGCTCTTGGCCGTGATGAAGCAGACAATATTGAACTAAGCCATGAATCCGATTCTAATGATAGTGATATATTTCCTGCAGTACGACGACACATACCGAGAATTGAAAGTGATATTGAGGGATTTGAAAGTGATACAGAAGGAAATGTAGAAGACACAACAGATTCAACTGGAAATGACGAATGGATGGATGTTTCGGAAGTGGATAATATTCCATCTCCTATGGATTTCGATATTTCACCTCGAATTGCCGGACCACAAATTTCCAACGATATAAAAGAACCGTTAGATTTTTTTCAATTATATTTTACGGATACATTGATTGATTCCATAATAAAAGAGACAAATGATTACGCAAATTCAAGACTGCGTGGAAGGCAATTGTCAAGGAGTGATGTTAATCGGAAAGAATTTCTGGCCTTCATCGGAGTGATCTTGAATATGGGAACCATGCCGGTTGCAAATCTCCAGGAATATTGGTGTACCAAGTTCACCAGTAAAATTCCATTCTTTTCAGACGTATTTACCCGAGATAGATTCCAGCAAATATTTTGGATGCTTCATTTACACAAAAATGCACCAGTAGGCAGAAATACGTGCTTAAGGACTCGCATTCAAAAAGCTAATAACTTTTTACAATATATCAACTCAAAATTTTCCGAACATTTTATACCGTATCAGTCGATTTGCGTTGATGAATCCGTTATAAAATTTAAGGGGAAAATATGTTTTATGACATATAATCCAGCTAAACCCACTAAATGGGGAATTAGAATTTACGTTCTGGCCGACTCAACTACCGGTTATGTTTATTCGGTTTTGCCTTATTACGGCAGTATTACTTCTGAAAATCTCATAAGACCTGATCTGCCTGTCAGTTCCAGAATTCCTTTAGACCTGTACAGAAAACTATTGGACAATGTTCCTAATGCTAAAGGTTATCGTATGTATACCGACAGGTATTATACAAGCATACCCCTTGCTGAAGAACTGCTAAAAATGAATTGTTTCCTCACCGGCATAATCAAAACAAATAGGAAATATTTACCAACGACAATAAAAAAACCGCAATTTGTAAGAGACAGGAAAACAGTGGCTTACAGAAAAGGCAAAACCCTAGTTCTCGCATGGAAGGACAAAAGGATTGTCACTTTGTTAAGTACTCGTAATGAAGCGGGTTTGACATCGGTTGATAGAAGAGTACGTGGTGGTGAATTGGTCAGAATACAAAAACCTAAAATTGTTATCGATTACACAAAAAATATGCGTGGAGTAGATCGGGCCGACCAATATGCTGCAACATATTGTTTTCTGAGAAAATCCCTGAAATGGTGGAGAAAACTATTTTTTTGGGGGATGGAAATGTGTACAGTAAATGCATATATATTGTACACTTCTGTTAAAAAAATAAATAATGAAAAACCAATGACACACTTGAAGTTTGTAAAATTGTTGGTGGACCAATTAATTGGGAATTTCCGACAAAACAGCACATCTCGAGAATACAGTTACACACCAAATACGGAGGCCAGACTCAACAACCACCTACATATTATACGTTCTGGAACCAAGAAAGATTGTGTAGTGTGTTCGAATAGAAAAATTCCAGGCGAAAGACGGCAGACCCATTATTTTTGTGATACCTGTCTAGAGAAGCCAAGATTACATATTGGCAATTGCTTCGAGAGGTATCACACTTTGGAAGATTACAAAATGTAATAATTTTATAATTTTTTTTATATATCCTAACATTTGTATCCATAAACAATTAAAAAAATAATAACATACAACGATGACTTTTCTTTCAATGCGTATATCATGAACTTACATGTGAATATGATCTTTTCACTCAAATGGCTTCGAGTTGCTGGTAATATGACTCAAAAAAAACTTCGAGTGCAAAGGGTTAATAATCGAACTAAACATATAGACACCAAGTTTCATTACATAAAAGATGTGCATAGTCAGGGAATCGTGAACTACGAATATTGTCCCACAGAACGAATGTTAGCGGATATGTTAACAAAACCTTTAGGCAAAGTGAAGTTAAAGTTTTTCATTAATAAGTGCGGACTGTTTTAGTTCTTTAAAGTAAATAAGAATGATCATTGTTGAGGAAGGGTGTTGGAATGAATGCAACAACGATCTTAAGGATGCCAGATGTCGATTTTTGGGACTGTCTCCGTATTGGCGCGTAAGGGTCGTCCGCCGCGCGGTCAACGGTTTGGCCGTTTACGTTTTTGTTTTTCCTACCAGTCGAGTTCCAAGTCCAGAGTCACGAAGACATATCACATTGTACTCCTCGAGTTCCTACATTGTATTCTTGTGTGTACGGGAACTATACTACTAGATACGCGAGATCCCTGCATATCATAATAAACTACTTATTATAATCTGAACTTTCCAACAAATACTAACAAATCCTTCACTACAGCGATAAGGAACGTACCACACGTAAAGAAGTCTGTGGTAGATCCCAACATCAAATTCGTGTGCATGGGGCGTGCGATACCTGCCATGAGGAGACAAGACAAATGGAAGTACCTAGGCATCCCGTTTACACCGGAGGGACGAACAACAACAGTGCCTGAAGCACAACTGAGGGAAGCCATAGTCAAATTGACAAAGGCCCCTCTAAAGCCGCAGCAAAGATTATTTGCACTAAGGGTGGTAGTGTTACCCAGCTTGTACCACGCCCTTACTCTTGGCTCTACGGACCTGAGTAGGCTGAACAAGGTAGACACCCTAGTGCGGGAAGCTGTCAGAAAATGGCTTGCGCTCCCCCACGACGTACCAAATGCGTACATTCATGCCAAAGCAGTCGATGGTGGACTCTCAATTTCATCTATGAGATGGCTGATGCCTCTCCATAGGAAGGAAAGACTGGAAGCCATGTCCAAGAAGGACAAAGAACCTGGCTCCTTCCTAACACAGGAGATCCAAAAATCGAAGCTGAGGCTCAAAGACGCAAACCAAGACCTAAGGAACGTCGTAGAAATCGAAAGGCGGTGGGCTAGGATACTCCATAACTCTATAGATGGAAAGGCCCTACAGGACTCGAGCAAAGTGCCACACCAAAACCGATGGATCACTGATGGTACACGATACGTAGCGAAGCAGAGGGGGCAACCGCTGAGGTTTGTCCCCCCCCCCCCCCCGTGTTTGCCGTGCGGGGCGACCCGTGTCGTCGGAAAGGTGGGTCCTGGGATCTGAGGGGGCCCTGTCCTGCGGGAGAGTGTGCACCCAACACGTACCTTTGGCCACTGCTTCGACTAGACGGGCGGCTAGGCGAGAAAAGCAGCTCTGTGCCTAGTCAATCGGCTTGGAACGACCATACGTCTCGGCGAGTGGGTTCTATATTGGGCGAGGAAGGGGACCTTGGAGTCCGGGGAGACCCGGTCGGCCTTGGAACGCGGACTATATCCTGGGTAATGTCCTAACCTGGCGGAGCCAGGTTCCATTTGAGGGTCCGAGGAGGCTGGGACATGCAGCGGGATGAAAAGACGTAACTAAATATGGAAACTGACACTCAAACTAAATCGGATCAACCCGTGGTCGTTCTTGAGATTCTCAAGAGCGACGCGGTAGTAGTAAAGAAGGAGGTCGACGATGCGGGTGCTCCCGGCACGTCGTCCCCAAAAACGAAGAAGAAAGTGGATGCTGGGGAGGGACAAAAACACGCCTCCCCTAGCAAGGTTTCAAAAGGCACGGCGAAGCCTGCGGGTGACAAAACCCCCGCGCCGCCTTTGCCCAAGAAACAGGAGAAAAACGCGGCCAAGCCGCAAAAGCAGGATGGACCGGGTGTACCCACCCGTAACAATCCAAAAGAGCCACGGGCCGTAAAGCCCAGCGCTCATAAAATGTCAGGGGCCCACGGGAAGATCCCACCGGGCCCGGGTGTAAATCCTGGAGACGGGACAACGGTCTCCAGGAAGAAGAAGGCCGGCGCAGCCATACCAGGCAAACCGGCCTCTGAGAAACGGGGCAAGGTACCGACGGAGGCGGTATCTGGGCCCAAAATACGACCGCTCGATCTCATACGAGACGAAGCCTCGGCCGTGATCGCGGATGTCCGGAGCTTCTGCCTTCGACCGGAGTCGAAGGTAACAAAGGAGGCCGGTAGCCGGGTGATCGGCCAGACATCCGCGCTCTACGAGCTGGTCCAGGAACTGCTCATTCGTAGCAGCTTCCTCGAAGGGCAGCTCGCCGCGGTGCGCCAGGACTCCAAGGAGTCCCTCATGGCGGCCGTAGAGAGCGTGGCGCAGACGACGCTGAAGGCGGCGTGCAGCCCAGATGTGAAATCTGCGACGGTGAAACAAGTGTCGACCTACGCCGATGCGGTAAAGGTCGTTACTAAGAGAGTCTCCTCAGACGCGGTGATGCCACCCCGAAACGCGGTGCGCATATTCCCGCCGAAAGGAAAGAAGCAGAACAGTGACGTAACAAAAAACACTGTTCTGTCTGTCGTTAAGCCTACCAAGGCCAAGATCCGCGTTACAGCGGTTCGACGCATCCACTCAGGTGGCATAGTCGTCTAGACCGAACGCGGAGAAGACCTGAAGGCCTTCACTAACTCAGCGGAACTGAAAGGAATGGGACTTTCAGTTTCCGTCCAAACGAAGAGGAAGCCTACACTTATAGTGTATGACGTTCCTCGAAAGGTTACAAAGGAGGAGGTTGTATCCAGTATTTGGAAACAAAACCTCAATGAAATGACACAGGGGGAAGTGTCATCCGCCTTGAAAGTCCGGTTTGCAACCGGGCCCAAGGCGAATAACGCAAAAACGAACAACTGGGTCATTGAGTGCAGCCCGCAGGTTCGCCTGCGGCTCAAAGAGAGAGGCCGAGTATACATCGGATGGTCGTCTTGCCGTGTGCAGGACTACATTGCGGTGGCTCGGTGCTTTAAGTGCCAGAGGTTTGGCCACATGGCCAAACACTGCAAAGTAAAAGAGGAAGTCTGCGAACATTGTGCTAGAGGTGGGCACACGATCAGCTCCTGCAAGAGTTTGAACGAGACCCCGGTCTGTTCAAACTGCAAGGCAAGGGGCAAGAGACACGACCATCGGTCGAAGGATAAATCTTGCGCGTCCTATCAGGTCGCGCTGGAACAAGCAATAGCTCGGACCGATTATGGCGGGCAGAAATAAAAGAAATAAAACCGAGAGCATCCCTCTGAGACAATACCGGGTCGTACAGCATAACATGCGACGAGCCAGGATTGTTCTTGATGAGGTGAGAGAGTTGATGCACTCGCGAAAGGTCGATGTGCTGCTCGCGCAGGAGCCCTATTCCCAAGAGGGTACCGTCCCTGGGCTGGGGCTAGCGACGAAAGTAGTCACGGGGGGCACACCGGTAATGGCGGCAATTGCTGTCCGGAACCCGGAACTCTCCGTGGTCAAAATCTCGCATCTGTGCGACTCGCATTTGACCTGCGTTTGCATCAGCGATGATGCGGCCGGAAGTTTTTACTTGGTCAGTCAGTACTTTCAATGCTCCAAGGAGATTGAACCCAGCTTGGCTCGACTGGGAAAAGTACTTGATGCTCTCGGACATAGTCGGGTCGTTATCGCGGCGGACGTCAATGCCAAGTCCCCCTCGTGGGGCGGCACACGAACGGACGCGCGGGGAGATGAACTCGAAGAGTTCATCGCTCAACACGGCCTGACTGTGATGAACGATGCTGGAAGTATACCCACATACTCCAGCCCAAGTGGCGAATCATGGATCGACGTTACGCTAGTGACGAACGATATGTCGCAATATGTGAAAAACTGGAGGGTCCGATACGATTGGACCTCCAGCGATCATCGAGCGATTGAGTTTGTGTTACAGTTCGCAGACGTGAGCGAGAATCGTCGTGCCTTGGAGCCCCGATTCCGCACGTCCAAAGCGGACTGGTCTCGCTTCGATCGTGCGTTGCTTGAACGCGAGAGGCTCCTTCCCGAAGACGTCGAATGTCGAAGGGATGTCGAACATCTAGCACAGGAGATCGAGCTGGCGATCGTCCACGCGTGCAAAGCCTCCATACCTGTCAAGCAATGGCACTCAAAATCCGTCCCCCGGTGGACGAGGGAATTGACCAAACGGAAGACGCACATGTATCGTCTGAGACGTGCCTTCCAGCGTGAGAAAGACCAAAAGGAGAGAGCAGCTAGAAAGGCTGAATACAATAACGCCAGAAAAGCCTATACAGCTGCTGTTCGAACTGCCAAGTTTCAAAGCTGGACAAACTTTGTTACCGAGCAAGGAAACAAGGAGCCCTGGGGGCTCACATGCAAGATCGCCCAAAAGAAGGTGCGAGTTGAGACAGCTGTCTCCAACATTCGAACGCAAGACGGCTATACGATGGACTGGAAATCCACCGCCTCGCAGCTTCTCGGAGCGTTAATCCCGGACGACACGACCGCGGACGAAACGCCGGAGCAATCGAACATCAGGCTAGATTCAATCACCGACCCGCCGACGGAAGACTGCACAGTCTTCACTAGGAAGGAGGTTGGAGACGCGATCTGGAGCCTAAAGCGAGGAAAATGCCCTGGTCCGGACCGTTTAGAGGTCGAAGTCCTAAGACGCGCGTATGGATCCGTCCACAGCGGTCTGCTTCGTCTCTACAACGCGTGTCTGTGCAAAGGAGTATTTCCCGTCAGATGGAAAGTCGGCTCTATCATAACCATACTGAAAGGGCCCGACAAACCACTGACGGAGGTCAAATCGTATAGGCCCATTTGCCTACTCTCCATCTTGGGCAAAGCGTTGGAGAAGCTGATGTTGCTAAAATTGAGAAAAGTGTTTCTGAACCCCGACCACTGCTCGGATCGGCAATACGGATTCAGGCCTGGACGATCCACTGATGTCGCGTTAGTGAAGTTCAGGGACCTGGTGTCTGGCCGAGAAGAAAAGTATGTATTGGGAATCTCCTTCGATATCTCCGGTGCTTTCGACAACGTCTGGTGGCCCAGCATCCTACAGAAGTTGAAAGCCCGGGGATGCCCTCGAAATCTCTACAGACTGATGGTCGACTACTTCGCCGAGCGTGAGGTCACGATAGTTTCCAAACACGGCATCGTGCGCAAGAAAGTCACCAAAGGCTGTCCACAGGGTTCGATTCTCGGTCCGACCTGTTGGAACCTAGTCTTCGACGAAGTTCTGCAGCTCCTTTCGAACACCGAGCTCGCGTGCGAGCCCATAGCCTACGCCGACGACCTTCTCGTGATTGTTTGTGGAAACACGAGACGCGAGTTGGAGCGCAAAGGCCAAAAAGTCGCGGACGTCATTTCTGGTTGGTGCGCCACCCAGAAATTGGAGCTGTCAGCGACCAAAACCGAGATGGTCCTCTTGAAAGGTTCTCTGGATAGAGAAAGGCCTCCTGTGGTAAAGATTAACGAGAGAAGTGTGGCCCTTAAGCGTACCATCCGGTACCTAGGGGTCCACTTTGACGCTGGTCTGGGAATAAGATCCCATGTCGATTACTTGAGCGCTAAGACTGCGCGAACGTTTTACGCGCTAGCGCGGCTTGCGCGGCCGAAGTGGGGACTCGGACATCGAGCCATGCGAACATTGTACGATGGCCTCTTTGTACCGATAACGGCGTACGCCGCTGCCGGCTGGGCTGACCGCCTGGGCTCTGTTACGAAGACTATCCTTGCCAGAGCTCAGAGACGTGTGCTGCTCGGCGTCACAAAGGCCCACCGCACGGTGTCTACCGATGGAATCTGCGTGATCGCCGGTACGATGCCGGTAGACCTGGTGATAGTGGAGCGTGCGTGCGCCTTTAACATCAGACGACAAAACGACATCGCCCTTGGTGACTGTCGTATAAGTCACGATGAACTTGAGTCAGGAGCGGTATCCCCCTCGGAGGCAAAAGCCCGGGTGAGGGAGGAACTCCTACGACAGTGGCAATTGAGATGGTCGTCGTCCGAGAAGAGAAGGACCACCTTCCGATACTTCCCGGACGTGTCTGACCGTCAAAAAGCCATTTGGATTCACCTCGACCACTACGTGGTCCAATTCCTTAGTGGACATGGAAACTTCCGTGCGAAGCTAAAGGAATTCGCCCTGGTCCTGGACGAGAACTGTGTCTGTGGGGAGGCCGAGACGCCTCCACACGTCCTGTTCCGCTGTGCGAGGCACTGACGCGCGCGAGAACTCCTACGACAGGCAGCCGAAGGCAATGGCCTTTCATGGCCGGTAACAGAAGCTGACCTGGTCACCGAACATCTCTACAAGGAGTTCCGGAAATACGCACGCGCGGTGCTGGGGAACAACATCAGAGGTGAATAAATTGAACGCACGACGCGACGCAACAGGGTCGAACTACTCCCCTGCATTGCAAACTCGAACATCATCATTGAACGCATAACGCAACGATATAGGGTCGATCATTTCCCCTTCGTTGCATCGAACATGACTCGACACAAAACGCGACGCAACAGGGTCGAACTCTTCCCCTGCGTCGCAAAACTCGAACCAATCGAACGCATCACGCGACGGTGCAGGGACGACCAATCCCCTCCCGTTGCAGGAGGACTCGATAATTCGAACGCAGTACAGTCTTGGGCTTCGGCCAAGACTCCTCGGGCCGGGAGCCAAGCCCCACCCGCTTCGGCGGGTGTACCCCGGATTGGGTTGGACTCGAGGTGGCAGTGAAGGTTCGCCGCCGTCACCCTCCGAACTACGTGACGGTGCGACGAGAAGGTAGATGCCCGAACACCAGGCAAAAGTAGTGAGAACGCTGGTATGGACTTCAAGTCCGAGGTACAGCGCGTCCCTTCGCTTGCGAACGGACATCGAACGCACTAACACTACATGTCCCTATCTACTCACTTTTCAAGATGGCCGCGACCTGTGCGAACGCGTTGCATGCCGTTCCTTGAAAAACTGAGTTTTTAAGTGGATAAAAGTGAACCAAAGTGCATGTGTGGACACTCTTCTTGGAGAGCTAAACGAGAGGAACGTACTGTGATAATAATTGCAGTGTGTAGTGTAATAACACATAGTGTTTTACGGTGTCAAAGATTTCCTAGGAAACCTAACCTCGAAGCGAGGCACGCCACCGACGCCGAGTAGCGCCCATTGCGCCGCACCTCATTGGCTGACCGTGGGGCCCGGGCGGCGCCCTGATTGGTCGGTGCGAAGAACCAGCCTCTCCGCTATTGGTCGGTCAGGTGATCGAGATACCGACGACAATATGGCCACCAGATGCAACTCCCGGAAACGGAAGGAGGAGAACAGAAACAATTCTGACTCCGAAAACTTCCACTCCGTCAGAAGACAAAAAAAGCACACATTGTGCAACTCCGACGAAGAGGGTGGAATAGTTACGAGAGTACATGCGTCACCCGTGGAGGAATTAGTAAATTTCTGCAAAGGTCTCAACGGTGAAGCAACTTCAAGAGACCTAAAGTACATAAGAAGAAAGGCCACAGAATGTTGCAAGCTTTTCCAAAAAATGCAAGAAGAGAATAGCGCCCTGAAGACGAAGCTTGAAAAAAAGGAAAACATAGAAGATAAACTAAAGCAGCTGAATGACAGTATACGCGGAGCCGTTGAGAAAATCGCCGAACGCGACTGCCTCCCCACCGCGAAACCACCGGTTACCTACGCAGAGAAAGCGAAAATGCGGTCAAACTTAGTCCAGCAACAGACCGCCAGAACGCCAAAACATGTATTAACGGTATTCCCGCAGGAAAACAGCAAAATTCAAAACAGTGACGAAACCAAGAAAACCATAATCGCAAACGTCGCACCGGCGAAAGACAAGCTCAAAATAAGAAACATCAGGAAAATAAGCAATAGTGGTGTACTTATTGAAACTGAAACTAAGGAAGATATGCAAAACCTTCTCAAGAGCGACAAATTAGGCAAAGCTGGACTGTCGGTTGGGCAACCTACAAAAAGGAATCCCAGAATGGCAATATATAATGTATCGAAAGAGCTAACAGAGAAGGAAATACTAGCAGCCATCTGGATGCAAAATCTCGATAGCATACCGAAATCCAAGTATGCGGAAGGATTCAAGTTGTTATTCAAAACAGGAAACAGAGCAAAGGAAACCGTAACCTGGATTGTCGAGGTCACACCCGAGATACGGAACACACTGAAGAAACAGTCGCGAGTATTCATAGGATGGAGCGCCTGCCACACCCAGGACTACATTGCGGTCAGCAGGTGCTACAAGTGCCAAGCATTTGGGCACATAGCTAAATTTTGCAAAGCAACCCACGAAACCTGCGGACACTATGCGCAGGAAGGACATTCCTATAAATCATGTCCAAAAACAACACAGAAACCCTCATGCATAGCCTGTAAACGGGCGAAACAGCCACATGACCACTCATCGAGATCTCCAAATTGCGCCGCATACAGGAACGTCATAGAAACATACCTCTCAAAAATCGACTATGGAAAATAGAACCAATAGACATGGAGTTCCTGGAACTCTCAAAGTGCGACTGGCACAAATTAATGGCCAAAACTCAAGACCAGTTATCGACGAAATAAGACAGACGGCTAACGACAAGAGCATAGACATCATCACCATACAAGAACCATACAGCTATAGAAACAACATCACGGGCTTAGGTCTACACACCAAAATAATAACCGACACCAAACGATTCACAAACATTGCTACACGGGACACTGTAAAAGCAGCAATTGCAATCCTAAATAGCGAATACACAGTGGTAAAAACAGAACAACTCTGCAACACACACTGTGTCTCCGCCGAAATCACAGTAATGAACCTAAAGTTATATGTTGTAAGCGCGTACTTCCAATTCTGTGACAGAATCGAACCATATCTCCGGCACCTGGACAAAATTCTCCAACACCTGAAAGCATGCAATGTAGTCCTCAGCATCGACGCAAACGCAAAATCTCCACTTTGGCACAGCGACTCAACAGACGAAAGAGGCGAGAGCCTCGAAAACTTCATAGCCCAACATAATCTATATATCATAAATGAACACTCCGATACATGTACTTTCGACAACAGCCGTGGCAAATCAAACATCGACATAACCCTGGCGAACACATCATGCTACAAAAAGATCAAAAATTGGAATGTACACTCAGGACTAACCACCAGTGACCATAACCTTATTACATTCACCATAGAAACATCAACACCAACGAACTGTTCAACAAGAGAAACCAGGTACAACATAAAAAGGGCAAAATGGCAGAAACTGAAATCAATTATCAGCCAAAAAATAAACGAGGCTTCACCCGAGGAGGCTAATCCAAACAATAGTAACGCAGAAGAGCAAACAAATTTCATACAGCAAACCCTAAAAACTGCGTGCGATGCTGCAATACCGAAAAAGAAACAATTCCCCAAATCTGTTCCATGGTGGAACAGCGAACTTACAACTCTGAAAACGGAAGTACGACGCGCGCGACGAGCATATCAGGAGACAGTTGCCGAACACCGTCGGGAAACATTGAGAAAAAACTACAGGACACTCAGAAACAAATACATAGCTTGCATAAGGAAAACAAAATTACAAAAGTGGAGAAAATTTGTTACTAAGGAGGGAAACGCAGATCCGTGGGGCATCATCTACAAACTGCAAACGCACAAGATACAACCAGAAAAAGCCTGTGAAACAGTAAAGTACCAGGGCGCTCAGACCTTGTCATGGGAAACGACGTCACACGCCCTGCTTCAATCACTAATCCCGGACGACGACCTGTCGGCAGAACACAGTGGCATAGAGCAACCCGCAGAGATGTTGAAACACCTTCAGACACAGAGGACACACCGCCATTTGAAATAGCAGAAATCGAAAAGATAATTCACTTTCTCAAAATTAAGAAAGCCCCTGGATTTGACCTTTTAAAAGCTGAAATAATAAAGAAAGCATGGCCCTGTATAGGAAACAAAACCACAGCTCTCATGAACGAATGCCTGACGCAAGGCGTCTTTCCTCAAAAGTGGAAACAAGGCGTCATCAAAATCCTACTCAAATCAGAGGACAAGGACAAAACGAACCCAAGCTCTTACAGACCGATCTGCTTACTGCAAATACTAAGTCTTGGAAAAACTGATAGCAAACAGACTCACCAATTTACTGCACAACTACCCGCTCACAGCAAACAGACAATTCGGCTTCAAGAAAGGCAAATCCACAGAAGATGCCTTGGTAACCATGCACCACGTAGTCAACAGCTCCAACCACAAATACGTGGTTGGACTACTATTTGACATCTCGAGCGCTTTTGACAACGTATGGTGGCCAAGCATACTGTCAAATCTAAAACTCCGGGAATGCCCCAGGAATCTGTATCTACTGATAAAGGACTACCTCGCGCGAAGAACCGTTAAAATAACAAATAACTATACTTCTACTGAAAAGAAAGTCACCAAAGGATGCCCTCAGGGCTCCATACTTGGCCCAAACTTCTGGAACCTGATCTTCGACGAAATCATCAGCAACATCAAATGCCTCGGACACGAACCCATAGCCTACGCCGACGATCTATTGGTCCTGGTGTCAGGAAACGCCAGAAAAACAATAGAAGAAAAAGCAAACAGTGTCACACAAGCCATCGTCGAGTGGTGCAAAAAACACAAACTCCAGCTGTCACAAACAAAATCCGAAATGCTCCTCCTTAAAGGCTTCTTGGACATTAGACGACCACCCACAGTCAGGATAGAACAAAAATCCCTGAGAATGCCAGCAGTTGCAAAGTATCTGGGAGTCCACCTCGGAACGAGGCTGAACATAACACCTCACATAAACCACATAACCGAGAAAAGTAAAAAAGTGTTCAACAAACTTGCACACGTGGCAAAGTCCCAATGGGGACTAAACTACAATTGCATGCTAACACCATACAAGGGAATTTTCGAACCGATAATCACATACGCCGCAGCGGGATGGAGCGATCGCATAAACACGTGGCACATTAAGAAATTAAAACAGGCACAAAGGCAAGCCCTCTTACGAGTCACAAAAGCATATAGAACCGTATCAACGGATGCCCTTACCCTACTCGCAGGAGTCACCCCAATAGAACTACTCCTTACCGAAAGGAAAGCGTTATATCACCTCAGGCACAACGAAGAATTTAAAATAGGACAACTCCATTTCACACCATTGGAAGGCGAACCGGATAAAGTAAGAATCAAGCAAATAAAGGCACAAATAAAAGCACAAACCATTGACACATGGCAGACAAATTGGAAACACACAACTAAAGGAAGAAGTACATTCGAGTTCTTCGACGACGTACAGGAAAGCATAAACGCAACGTGGATACAGCCAAACTTCTATACCATGCAACTCCTGACCGGGCACGGTAAGATAAAGGAAAAGCTACACAAACTCGGCATCTCCGACGACGATATATGCAGCTGTGGTCAAAGAGACATAATAAAACACATCATCTTCAACTGCCCCAACCACGACGAGGAACGAAACACACTGAGAGAAAACGTTCCCGGGCCAACATCCAATGGCCCTACACACTGCCGGAACTGACGCGTAAGGACACATATCACCTACTGCACACTTTCGCAACCAGAGCAATGGGATCCCGAGAGACCAGGTAACTACAACGCCATAAAACAAAAAAAAAAATAGAAATAAGACATAACACCAGCCTCTTTACTGCAGAGACCAGCACCCGTACACGGTATCACGGGCACTGCTTCCATCAGGAAGAAGTGTGCCATGACGGGCGACACCGGGTGTTACGGCACCCGACGTCAAACACTCGCTCAAAGATCCGCGAGCCCGTACGAGACTGAGCTTCGAGCTAGTGATCTCGCCTCCTCGTGGCCCCCGCTGGATACGTTTCGCCGGTGCCCGCATAGAATCACTGGCGAGATGGCCAAGTAGATCACTTCCCTAGCGGGACAGTCTACTCTCCTGATGATCCTTGAGCGGTGAAGGAGGGGTTTTTCCAAGTCCCGCCGCACAAAACATCTACGTGCGTGACCGTTGGCAGGGGTTGCAAGCTAGCCACAACACCGTTCGGTATAGGCGAAAGCCTTGGTACGACACAGCTTGCGCACTCGGCGCCCGGGAAGCTGGTAGACAATCAATGTCCCTATCTACTACTTGTTTTGACGAACTGTACGGACGTATTGTGCATCGCTCTCAAGCAAGCTGTGGTATTTTCGTGTACAGAGTGCGAGAAAATTAGCGTGTGGGTGTGTTTCGGGTAGTGTGGTGGAAGTGGATTGGATTGTGAAAGCTTGATATAGTGAAAAATACCGCATAACGTGGAAAATAACGTGGAAAAATTGTCGGTAAAAGTGCACGTGGCAACGCGTGGATATCGCCGCGTCTCATTGGCTGGCGTCAACGGCATCGCGGTACGCTGATTGGTCGGCGCGGACGGCTGGTCGCGTCTCATTGGCTGGCGGTGACGTCATCTCGGGGGGCTCCTATTGGTCGGCGCGGACGGCTGATCCCAAGCGCCCCATTGGCCGGCGACAGAGGCATAGCGGCGCCCTGATTGGTCGACGCGAGCAACCAATCTCCGCGCTAGTTGGTGACGTACGCGGAGCAGAACCACATCTGATTGGCTGCCGAGGAGAAATGAGTAACCGCGAGATGGACGACGTTGTTGTTGTCGATGATGTTATTGCCGTGACAAGTTCGCGGAAAAGAAAAGAAGAAATAACGAGCGCTTCTGACTCGGACTGCATAAAAGCAGTGAGTAGAAGAAGGAGAAAAATAGGGAGTGCTAGCCCTGAAAAAGAAAAAGAAAAAGTGACGCGACAAGATGAAGAAAGTAAATTTCCATCGCCAGCAGAGGTTATATTATATTTCTGCAGAAACTTAAATGGTAGTGCCACTGCAGAAGACTTAAAATACATAAAAAAGAAGGTGAATGTGTGCCAGAGGTTCATCAGCGACCTACAGAAGGAAAACGAGGAGCTGAAGAAGAGGCTGGAGGAGAACGAAGATCTGGGGAGCCAGATGAAGAAGCTGTCTGAGACCATTACCGGGGCGGTGGGACAAATAGCAGGGCGACAGGAACGACGACAAGATCGAAAAAGTGTGCAAAAGTGTGAAAGTATGCGTGTGCCTGTTAGCTATGCGGACATAGTTAAGAAGAACAGTGTGGATGGAAAAATGAATGTGGGAGAAAGTGTACGCATGAGTACAAATGAGCGTGCAAATGTTAAAACGTATGCGGTGATAGTAAAATCAAAGAATGAGAATGAGAACACAACGAGCGAGAAAATAAGGGAAAAAGTGATAAAAGAAATGAGCGAGTTTGTGAATGAAAGCGGTACGTAAGATTAGGAACAATGGAGTGGTGATCGAGACACTAAGCGAGCAAGAGCGAAACGCCATAAAGGAATGCGTGAAGCTGGACGAGCTGGGCCTCAAAGCCAACCTGCCGGGTATGATTAGCCCTAAGGTTATTATGTATGATGTGCCGAATGAGATGAAGAATGAGACCATCCTCGAGGAAATGTACGAGAAAAACTTAAAAGAGCGTGTGACACAGGATGAATTTAACAAAAGAGTGAGAATAATAAATAGATCTAGTAAGAAAGGAGCGAACGAAGGAAATATAATAATGGAAACGAGTGCGATAGCGAAAGAGATGCTGACACGTGCCGGAAGAGTTTATATAAAATGGCACGCGTTTAAAGTGCATGAGTTTGAATGCGTACTGAGGTGCTTTGGATGTTTGGGCTTCGGCCATATGATGTGTGACTGTAAGAGTAAAGTAAGGGTATGTAGGAAATGTGGAGAAAGTGGACATGAAGCGAAAGACTGTAGAGCAACGAAAGAAACGTGTAAAAATTGTAGGGAAACAGGTATGAATGATGGACATTCAGTAATGTCGAATGAGTGTCCGCAACATGTGCGAATGATTGAAAGAATGAGAGAACGAATACGCTATGACTAAGGACTGTCTACGCATGATACAGCTGAATTGTCAGAGAGCAAATGTTGTTATGTGCGATTTAGGCATGGTTCTGTGCGAAGAAAATGTGAGTATAGCGCTTCTCCAGGAGCCCTATGTCGCGTACGGGGATGTTAGAGGGTTGCCAACTCATATGAGTGTATACAAGTGTGATGGAATGATCAAGACAGCGATTGTAGTAAACGATGCGAATGTGCAATCAATGTTGGCGAGTGAATATACAAATGAGTATGGTGTGTGTGTATGGATAAAAGGTATGTTTGGTGAAATGTATGTGATGTCCATGTACTGTCAGTATGGGTCAGACATGGAACCGTACTTGCAGTATCTGGAGACAATAATACGGTATGCAAAAGGTGTGCCGGTGATCGTTGGAATGGATGCGAACGCGGTGAGTGCGCTATGGCACAGCAAATTCCAAATGAGGGGGCGTGAGAGTGAGAAGCGTGGTGAAGTATTAGAGAACTTTATAGTACAAAGTGGGATGACTGTGCTGAATGAGCCAAGCGAATGGTATACTTTTAGTGGTGCGAATGGACAGAGTGATATAGATGTAACTCTAGGGTACTGTCTAGATGGTAGGTATGAGTACAAATGGGAAGTGAGGAACAAATGGGGGTGTGAGTGATCATAATGTAATATTGATACGCATAAATTATGGAATGACGAGTACGAATGAGTCTCCACCTGTAAGAACGAGATGGTCTGCCAAAAATGTAGATTGGGACGAGTACATGAGAGTAGTACGCATGCAGGCTGAAGAAGTAGGAATGGAAAAATTTGCAAGGCTGAGTATAGATGAGAAGGTGAGTGAAATCACTGACTGGGTTGCTAAGGCGAATGATATAACTATGAAGAGGGTTCAATACAAGCATGGAAGAAGTGTTAAGTGGTGGACACAGGAATTGGAGAAGGCGAGAAAGCGAGTACGAAGAGCAAGAAGGAAATACCAAAGAGCGAGGAGTACTCAGAGTGCGTGCGCAGATCAGAAAATGACCCTAAAAAGATGTATGAATGAATATAAGTGGATGATTAAGGACACGAAAGAAAGAAACTGGAGAGAGTTCGTTAGAGTGAGAGGAAATGCTGATCCGTGGGGAGAGGTATACAAAGTGTGCATGAGAAAACGGAGGTATGATGATCTGTGTGGGCTGAAAGATGGAGAAAGTTTGACGCGAACGTGGAAAGAGAGTGCAAGTGTACTACTGAAAGAATTTTTCCCCCCTGATGCAAAAAATGGTGATACAGAGAGAACGATGCAGTATGACGTAGTAAGGGCAAATGCGGTTAAACAAATTGAATGGGATGAAATAGATCGTGCGGTGCGTGCAAATAAATCGGGTAAAGCGCCTGGAATGGATGGTTTGACGGCTGAAATGATAAAGAACGTATTGCGGGTGATCCCAGAATGGATGAGAGAAACTTTTGATCAGTGCATGAAAGAGCAATATTTCCCAAATGAATGGAAAAAGGCCGATGTTATTATCCACCTTAAATCTCCAGACAAAGTCCGGTCTGATCCACGGTCATACAGGCCGATAAGTCTGCTTCCGACTCTGGGAAAGGTGCTAGAACGAGTGATGGTAAGCAGGTTGGAGCAAAAAACAAATGGACGACTGAGGGAATGTCAGTTTGGTTTCCGTAAAGGTAAATCAACT
Organism: Ptiloglossa arizonensis; assembly: GCF_051014685.1. Lineage (NCBI taxonomy): Eukaryota > Metazoa > Arthropoda > Insecta > Hymenoptera > Colletidae > Ptiloglossa > Ptiloglossa arizonensis. The sequence continues at coordinate 1,851,752 of NW_027478393.1, forward strand.
GAGGATGCCTGGTGTAAAGTGCACAGATGTGTGAATGACTCTGAGAGCAAGTATGTATTGGGTGTGTTTGTTGACTTTAAAGGAGCTTTCGACAATCTATCCTGGGGACGAATAGCGGAACGTTTACGTCAGTTTGAATGCGAAGAGCTTGGGTTATGGCTGAGCTACTTCAAGGATAGAAATGCGTGTATTGTAGGAAAGAATGAGACAGTGTGGAGAAGGGTTGAGAGGGGGTGCCCGCAGGGATCGGTTTGCGGTCCCGTAGTGTGGAATCTCATGATGGATGAACTTTTATCTGAATTAGAAAGATATGAATGTAAGCTCATAGCGTATGCGGATGACTTGTTAATACTAATTGAGGGAGCAAGTAGAAGCAGTATAGAAGCAAAGAGTGCAGAATGTATGACGTATGTGATCAGTTGGGGCAGAACCGTTGGACTGGAAGTAAGTGAGAGGAAGACGGTGTGTATGTTGCTAAAGGGTTCCCTCTCGGGTAACAGAGAGCCATGCGTGCGTACAGAAGAAATGAGAGTGAGGTACGTGAAACAACTCAAGTACCTAGGTGTGTGTATGAGTGAGCGAATGCATTTCAAGCCGCATTTAATAGAGCTCAAAGGAAAAATAACAAATACAATAGGTTACCTGAGGAGGGTGCTCCGAAAAGAATGGGGATTAGGAAAGAAAGCAATGAAAGTAATATACAAAGGTATGATAGTGATGTGCATGATGTACGGAGCGAGTGCATGGGGTAGTATCATAAGGTATGAGTATGGTAAACGATTGCTGAATACATGTCAGAGAGTAGCGCTATATGCGTGTCTAAATGTTTGCCGAACGGTCTCGACGGAAGCCATGCAAATCCTTATGGGCGTACTTCCGTGGGACCTGGAGTGTGAACGGAGATGTGCGGCATATAATGTAAGGATGGGTACGTGCGTGAATGAAAGTGACTTGATCACGAATCAAGATGTAAGATTACAGAGTAAAGATGACTGTATGAAGCAAATTGAAAATCGAGTGTATGAAAAATGGCAGAATAGATGGGACAGAAGCGAAAGAGGAAGAGTGACGTATGGTTATATAAAAAATGTGAGGTTTGCGGGTATGAGTGTTAAATTCGAGCCAGGGTTTTACATGTGCTACCTCCTAACTGGACATGGTAGCATGAATGGTTTTCTAGACAAGCGTGAGTTGGTAGAGAGTGCCAGGTCTGAATGTGGTGCGGCGTGCGAAGACTGGATGCACATACTAACGGAGTGTGAACTGTACGAGGATTTGAGAAACCTGCAGACGTTTGGTGTGAAAGTGAGTGAAAATGGGCCGACAGATGTGAGCGGTGTGCTGAGCAGTATTGAGTGTTACGAGTGCGTGTGTAAATTCGCCGAGGAAGTCTTCAAAAGAAGAATGCGGGAGAGGCGGTAAGTACCCAACGTCTCATTCTTTTTCTTCTTCTTCTTTCTTCTTCTTCTTCTTCTCCTCCTTCTTCTTTTATTTCCCAAGGCCCCCTGCCCCCCCCCCCAACTTTCCTTTCCCAGCTACTCCTTTTTCTTTTCTCCCCTTTCCAAGCACAGGAGGGAAGCCATGTCGACCGACATAGTCTGTGACTCGAATCCTTTGGTGAGTGACGCCACCATGCATCCGAGTTGGCCCACCTGTGCCGAGGGGTGCAAGACCCACAACGGGGAGCATAATAAGTGCGAAAACTCCACCAGTAGTTTAAACTGGTACCGCGGGGGTCTGGCGCAGCCCACAGAGGAGGAGAAATTCCCCACTGTTGCCGACCATGGGTTGGACTCGCGGGGGCAGTGGTATAGCCTATATCGCGGGCTAGAGGTAATACCTCGATGGGTGAGCTGCATTATCAGCTCGGGTACCGACCTGCAGAGCCGGTAGAGATTTAGAAAGGTCTCGCCTACACCAAAAGGGGTGACTGGAGCTTGCACTCTGGCATCAAATTGGTAGTCTATGTGGAGCAACTTCACGTCGACGCGCTGATTGATCTTATTTCAATCCCACGTCCATGGGGGCCGTGTTTGTTGAGCCCTCGCGGCAGGCACAGTCACGTAAAACACAACTAGACGAATGTCCCTATCTACTTTCTAGCGAAACCACTGCCAAGGGAACGGGCTTGGAAAAATTAGCGGGGAAAGAAGACCCTGTTGAGCTTGACTCTAGTCTGGCATTGTAAGGAGACATGATGGGTGTAGCATAAGTGGGAGATGGCAACATCGCCGGTGAAATACCACTACTTTCATCGTTTCTTTACTTACTCGGTTGGGCGGAGCGCGTGCACCGAGGTCTTCGACCCGGTTGTCACGGTGTTCTAGAGCCAAGCGTGTAAGAGTGGTGTGAGGCATTCGTGGCCGATCGCCAACAATACTCCCGCGTGATCCGATTCGAGGACACTGCTAGGCGGGGAGTTTGACTGGGGCGGTACATCTGTCACAGAATAACGCAGGTGTCCTAAGGCCAGCTCAGCGAGGACAGAAACCTCGCGTAGAGCAAAAGGGCAAAAGCTGGCTTGATCTCGATGTTCAGTACGCATAGAGACTGCGAAAGCACGGCCTATCGATCCTTTTGTTACTTTAATTCCCAGTAAGCGCGAGTCATAAGCTCGCGTTGATTACGTCCCTGCCCTTTGTACACACCGCCCGTCGCTACTACCGATTGAATGATTTAGTGAGGTCTTCGGACTGGTGCGCGGCAATGTTTCGGCATTCCCGATGTTTCCGGGAAGATGACCAAACTTGATCATTTAGAGGAAGTAAAAGTCGTAACAAGGTTTCCGTAGGTGAACCTGCGGAAGGATCATTAACGAGAAATATGAATAAATGAGAACCTAAAGGATCATGGATAAATACAGAAACACGGTTATCCAAATAAAAAACAGATACAAATTGCCAAAGCGCGAGGCGGCTTACGCGAGGAGGGCGCTATTGCGTTTCTCCCGTCCGTCACCGTTGGCCGTGCGTGAAAGCGTAGAGAGCCCTGCAGCCAAAGATTCTCTCGACAAACGGGATGATAACGGTAGGTGGACGCTTGCGCGAGGTGCGGTAGTCGTCGGTCTCTCTATCTATCCGAGGAGGAAAAATAAAAAAGAAATACGTCCATTACTTTGTCTATTCAACAACCCAACAGCGAGGTGTTGATACGCACAAAATAAATAAATAAAGAGAAACGTCCATTACTTTGTGCAAGATATATAATAATTCGAGGGTAGTTCCCGAGAATAATAATAATGAAACGAGAACGATTGAACGGAAAAAAGAAAGAGAGATCGGTCGTTGCACGACTATTTGTCACCCGCCGTCTATTCTTCCGTGAAGCCTCGGTCGTGAAGAAAGATGCTGACTGCACGTGTGCTCGCTCGTCGAAGCCAGGCTCGAGTAAAAGCGCCCGAGAGTATAACCGAGGAGGAACGAGACGCCGTCGGACTTTGTTCCGCAACGTTCTTTGCGTTTTCTCTCGCATCCCGCTTTCTCCTGACTTTCGTCGATTTCTAACGAAACGTCCTGCTGATTGGAACCTCTGCACGAGGACCCCGGGTAACCACTGACGATCGCGTCGATGTGCGTCCGAAGACTTCGGGAGGACCGGCTGTGAAGCTCGGATAGCGAGTCGGACACCCATGCACCGCGTCGAATGCGGTTTGAAGTTGGGACGAAAGACCGATTCGAGCCGGCTGCGAGTCCTTTTTCGAATCTGGACGCTCCCACGTGCGTTCGTCAGCTCAATCGGTGAGGACTGTGGTTCCTTTGATCGGGATTATCCCCGCGGTTCCACATCCCACGATTCATGATGGTTTTTCAATGTACTTTGCACCCGGCCGTCGAATGATTCGCGTTCATGTGCGCGAACTTTCGACGTGTTCCGTCAGTCGGGACTTTGTGTCGTCAATTTGGCGACGCCCAAGCCTCCTTCTTTCTACGTTTGGTCGGAGGCGCGGGCATCGATTTTCAAAACTAGAACCAAAGAGAATTTAAACGCAAAATTGCATAACGATTACCCTGAACAGTGGATCACTTGGCTCGTGGATCGATGAAGAACGCAGCTAATTGCGTGTCAACGTGTGAACTGCAGGACACATGAACATCGACATTTCGAACGCACATTGCGGTCCACGGATAAAATTCCTGGACCACGCCTGGCTGAGGGTCGTGTTCACATAACCTAATACTGCTTGCGTTGCTATCCAATCCCCGCCGTCGTTTCCGGAGAGAATGGAAACGTTTCAGAGTCGGGTGTGTACGGAGATGCTTACGTACGAGCGAAAGATGGGCAGTTCGTTGGCGATTGTCGCGGACGTGCGAAAATAACGATTTGCCTGCGCGTCTCCATATGTAATCGTTCGGACTCGCGAGAGTGTTGCGGCGTCGCGCGTCGACTTAATACGACCGCCCGTGAACACCGCTCCCTACGATTACTTTGAAGTTTGCGCGCGCATATATTCGTCTTTCGCCCGAATCGAATTTTACCGCGCTCCCAACGTTGCCTGAAATGATTTTTACGTCGAGAAAGGAACACGAATCGAGAGACTAATAGAGGACAAAAATGAATCACCCCACCACGTGAAATGTGGCATTTGTTAATAGTTGTCGTTCGCACAGCCCCAGGGATTTGTCGGCCAGCGGGGGTCGTCGTTGCCCGCGATGTCACATCAAATTTACCGCGACCACTATCGAGGGAGGTCTTTATCTTCGAACGTTGAAGACTTCGGCCACGTTCGTCGAATCGAATTTTTGACCCGTCGATGTGGTTCGTTTGGTAAGAGATATGCTCGTGCGTGCAAACGTTTCTGAACCTTCGGTGCTGTACTTAAAATCCTCTTTGGAGCGGCTGGAACGCAACGACAAACTTTGCCACAATGAAGGGAAACTGCTGGAGGGAAAGCGAGAGGTTGGTCACCCCATGTCTCTGTTGTCGATCGTGAGACCGCGCGTATAACCGGTCGTCCAGTCCACGACAACTTTTTCGAATTCATCTCGGACTTGCTAACACCGGGTTCTCTTATCCTCCTCCTCCTTCTCTTCGTTCTGCTCTGGAGAATAGGAGTCAGATCGAGAGTGAGCGAGAGAGGGGAAGAATAAGTAGAATCGACGCGTGTTAGTAGTATTCCTTTAGTATGTTTTACTGGAAAAGCAACGGACGGACGTTAAAATTTCAACCGGTTAAACGTCTAGCGAGCGTTTCGCATCAAATTTCAGTTAGAGAGACACTTTGGCGAGGTGCTTGAAAATCTCTCCTGGTCACCGAGAAAACAGCAGGCTTCCTTTTCTTCGGTTCAACGCGAAGAACTCTCTCAATCGACAGAACCATGTAAGCGTCACTGATGGGATTTTGCGTCGGGCGACGCCGTACGTGTGGGAATGCGGTGAAAAGAAAAGAATCTGCGTGAGAGATAGGGAGAAAATGCTCGTCGAGCGCGTTACTGAGGGAAGGAATAAGAACCTCTCGTTCGCGCCCCGACGTCGTTTCCCCACTCCTCGCTCGTTCTTCTTTTACACCCGTCCATGTCGGCGTATATCCCCGCCTACCCTCGTACGCGAGCGAACAACGATTGAAGAGAGAGGATCATCATCGCGCATGCAACTGCAGAACACGTCGAGTTGGGACGAAAAGATTGTGGCGCCTTGCTCCCTTTGATTCGGCGTCGT